>NW_015389831.1:81869-84192 GCF_001527695.2 Protobothrops mucrosquamatus
TCCGTCGTGGAGGCTGCTCTCTGGCTGCGGAGGAGCGGCGGCTCCTCCAGCTGTCCAGACGATCTCCGAGGGCCGATGGAGAAGAAGATCGGCCAGTAAAATGGCCGATCGCCCTGCCGCTTCAGACCGTAAGTCAGAGAACATCTAAGCTGTGAGTGCCCCTATTGTGAACCCGGGTGAGAACTTTCTTTGCAACTCTCTCTTTTTTACTTTTTTTTTTTTTTTTGGTACCTGTAAGAGCTTTTGGAACTATTTCCCTGGCTTGGAAAGGCAGCTTCTACTTTTTTGGGGGAAGAAAGGCGTTTTATAAATATAGAAAAAGACTATATTTTACTTTTATATATATCTTTTTCTTTGGATACAAAAAAGGAAAAAAGATGGAAAAGGTTTTCTACTCTCTTTTCAAGAACTGTATTATTTCTTTTCTTATACATCATACTTCAAAAGATAGAAAAAAGGAATTGATTTCTGGAAAAGACCTTCTTTAACTCACTGAGGGCATCTATTGGCGAACGTTTAATACTGCAACTTCTGGTTATTTTCCTAAAGATGGAACACTGAACTTCAAAATACTTTTGAGGGAAAGATAAGCTGTGCAGCTGTGGAAGCTGTGGAGGTGGATGTTGTTTGCATTAAATATAGCCTCCACAAAAAAGAAAAAGAGACCTTCTTTTAAGCATTGGTATCAAAATGGAGAAACCTCAGCCACAATCATATTGGAAAAGATCTATGAGGCCACTGCAGAAATACGTGCTACAATTAAAAACTGTACTTTAGAATTAAGACCCAGAGATTCTACTACATTTGTTCAAATGGATGTCCAGGCTACATCTGACTATGGTATAAATCAAAATATACCAGAAGAGGAATCTACAGAGATAGAAGAGGAACTTATTTCACCTGACAACCCTCTCTTCTGCAACTTAGAGAATCAGAAGAAGCAAAGACTAAGATCTCAAACTACAAAGCAACGACGCTGCAAGGAGAAGAGAAAAAGATGTCTATTGCAGAGGAAGGGATTTATATTTTCTCAAAGACTACTACAAGCAACAAAAATGGATCTACTGGCTGAAAGAGAAGCGCTTCTATGGAAGCCTGTGTGGCATAGAAAAAAACCCAGAATTAGACTGAAAAAGAAATTTAAAACTGTTTAATGGATTAAAAGGCAATGCTGGTTTTATGGATTGTTTTAAGGATAATGATCTAGAGTTAGAAGTAAGAAAACTACAACTATATACATGTGTGTTTAAATTAGTTAGATGATCTTTTTGCTTTTTGGAAATTTGTCTGGTACAGAAATTTGAAAGTTAAAATTGGAGTGAAAAAAGAAACTTGGCTTTATGGATTGTATTAAGGATAAAAAATATATATATGTTTAAAGAGTCTAAGAATGTATTTTTTTGGAATAATAGATTGATTTTGAGGGAAATCATGTACTGGAATTGAAAAAACGTTTTTAGATTGGAACTTTGAAGTGCTTAAATTGATTAGGTGATTTTTGTGTATAATAAAAATAATAATATGATTTGATAAGGTATGATAATTAATTGGATGGAATTTCAAGTTTGTCTAATGAATTGAAATGAATTAAGATTTAACATTGTTTTTTTAACTAAGTTAGTTATTATTGGAAGAAGAAATAAATGAGATTGGTGAAAAAAAGAGGGATGAGAGAGACTAAGAGCTTGAACATATTTGGAAGAGATACTTGAAGTGATAATCTGTTGATGTAAAACAATATTTGATTATGGTAATTGTAAATTGATAAAGTTTTAAAACAGGTTTAATAGTAATAGAAATTTAAGCTAGAAATGGAATATATTAAATCTATTATGTTATTTAAGGGAAATAGAGAGATGACAGTGGATGTATTAAGTTGAGCTGTTTATGTATGTTTTTTACTTTGGAATGTTTGTTTACCCAAAGACCACGGTGTGTCCCAAGTACCTTTTGTTAAAATTAAAAAACCAATAAAATATATTTAAAAAAGAAAAAGAAAAAATGCAGATAGGTTCTCTAGATTGTAAAATAAATTTCTCAGTGAATTCATTTATACGTCATATTGAAGTGAAAATAAAGGAATAATGCAGAATCTCAAACTGGGGAAAGTCTATATGCTAAAAATGAGCAATTTGGCTTTATTCAAAGGATTTTGTGATTAAAATCAGTTTCATTTTTTCATTAGTTGCTTCTTTTGGTTCAGATCAGGTCTCAGAATAATTATATAGCATTTTGGGGAAAAGATGCAACTCAGTAATCCAGCCGCTGAAGCCAAAATGGAGAAGATCTCTACAGCCACCATATATTTTCCCTTGGTGCTCAG
>NW_015389831.1:85090-91173 GCF_001527695.2 Protobothrops mucrosquamatus
AGGTATCATTGTTAGTGCTGGATGTTTGCTATTGTTTTGTTCTACTTTGTTTCTTTTTCTGTTTTGTATTTTACCTTTTATTGTAAAACAAAATAAATATTACAAAAAATTAAAAAAAAATAATTTGGGTAGAATAGAAGGTGAAAAATAGAGAAAAGAATGGAAAAAGTTACCAATGCAAAAGCACCTTGACTTCCAAAAAGTAAGAACAAAGATTTCTGGGAAAAAAAACACAGTTTATAATCTTTTAATATGATGTGAATGTCAAGATTTTCAATCACCATAATAGTTATTACAAATTCAGCCCTGGTTTATATTTATTATATCATTGATACATTTAATATATTCCTTTGCTTACCCAATTGGTCGGCTATCTTCCCTTCTGGACAAAGTTTACAGTCATAGCAGCAGGAATATTTTACTTCCAATTTTATCTTGCTATGGCCAAGAGGACACTCCTTATTACAGATGGAAAGTGGTAATGTCTATTCAGAAATAAAATGAGAATTGACACGTAGAATTTATTTTGGGGGGGTTGTTCTCTTCATCAATTGTACACACATTAACTTTTTTTATATAATCCAAACAGTGGGATTGCATTTTCCAGTTTTCTTCCTGATGTAAATTCCCCATTGTGTCTTCAACTGCTTCTTATTTCATATATATTACATTAATCAATAGAACTTTCCATTGGGGCAATATGCCTGAAGCTGATGTGGGAAAATCTGTAATTCTGGATCTCTCAGAGTATGCTCTGCTTGAGGTCCCATTTTGTTTGGGTCATGTAAAATCAAATCAAATTTATTCATATAAAAATGATAAATACTTTAACTCAGCAAAAATACAGGGCCACCTAATATGCAAGAGTGGGGTTACCAAACCATGTAAAATAATAAACATAATATGTAAAATTCTGCCTTACAAATGTAGAAACAGATAAGAAAGAATTTTTCCATAATACTCCTTCCCTCACTGTTTAGTTTATAATTTACTTTTAGAAATATAATAATAATAATAATAATAATAATAATAATACTAATAATAATAATAATAATAATAATAATAATAATAATAATAATAATAATAATAATAATAATAAAAACATCCACATCTGCCTATCCCAGATCCTGGGAAAGGACTCGATAGGTAGAAAAAATGCCAAATCCAGTCTGAACATCTGGCTGACTGTGCGATGATCCATAATAATAATAATAAAAAAAATATAAAGACCTACAAATAGAAATAGAAAGACTGTTGCAAAAGCAAGCAAAGGTAGTACCAATAGTAATAGGCGCTTTGGGTGCAATCCCAAAACAACTGGAGCACCACTTTGTTCAATTGGCATTGATAAATTCGCCATTAGTCAATTGCAAAAGCGGCCTTACTAGGAACTGCTTCCATCCTGCGACGATATCTGTAATACCATCAAACATACAAATCTGCCTATCCCAGGTCCTTAGTAAGGACTTGATAGGTAGACAAAATGTCAAATCCAGTCTGAACATCTGGCTGACTTTGCGATAATAATAATAATAATAATAATAGTAATAACAACAACAACAACAACAACAACAACAACAATAAAAGTTGGGAGGTCATCTAGTCCAACCCCTTGCTCAGGCAGGGTACTTCTGCTGACTGCCAGCTGCCGCCAGTTTGGCAGTTTGAATCTCAGCAACTCAAGGTTGACACAGCCTTCCATCCTTCTGAGGTCACTAAAATGAGGACCCAGATTGTTGGGAGCAATATGCTGACTCTTTAAACTATTAAGAGAGGGCTGTAAAGCAATGTGAAATGGTATATACGTCTAAGTGCTAGTGCTAAGTGCTACCCAAAGTTGCCCTGTGGTGACATGGGTGGCAAACAAATGTAATAAATAAAATAAAATGAAAATAAATAAATAAATACTTGAAATATATTTCAAAAACAGAGGTTCTCCAGACTATTTTAATAATTTCAAGAAAGCCATTTAAATTCTCAATTGCATACAGTTATATTATTCTACCTATATTAGCATAATTAGCTAGATAACAAGATGGACAGATAAAATCTTCAGTAAAATATCCCTATTTCATCTTTTTCTGGGGGGACACTTTATTAAAAGTACTAAAGTTTTAAATGGAATATAGGAATTAACAAACTAATGCAGAATAAAAAGAACAGAGAAAAAATGAAAGAGGGAAAATAGTGCAAACATTTGATAAAAATGGAAGGAAAAAGCTCCCAATTTATTTTTTCAGCAATTATTACAAAGTTATCTTTCACTTTAGATTTATCCATTTTTTTCAATCACTGAAACTACAGCCCATAAATGCCTTTTTTTTCGCTTTCATTCAAAAAAATATCAGTGGCCTCTGGTCAGTTATAACTGTAGATATGGTATTTTCTCTAATCATTTAATTTAACCATCTCTAAATGTTCCAACTTCTTCACCAACCAGAGGAGGTTATTAAAAAATTATATATTTAAGCCATCTATTTGATCCCAGTAAAGGAGAATATTCATAGCTCTGGGTTGAACTGAATAGTCCTTGGTGTTCTTTGAACTTGGTTGCACAATGATGATGTTACCTAGTTCGGGTAATAAAATGTCTGCAAAAAACAACCAAACTCAAGAAGCACCAAGGACCCCACACACATACACACAGAGAGAGACCTCTTTGACTTTAGTAGTTTTTGTTCATGTCACATTAAAAAAAAAATACCCACTCACTCCTTTGGGCAATCCAAAGGGCCTGAAGACCTCATTCTGAGAACTGGCCTGGAGCTTCAAAGCGGATGTATCATTCTGGGGGTGGTTAAAATAAGATCCCTCCTCCTCCCCATGTAAATCTTGCTACCTTCTTTCTAATCCTTTCAATTTGAAATAAATTTTAATGTCAATATTTATTGTTCTAAGGTTTCATCTTTTTTTATGATTACAGGCCATCTAAAGATGAGCAGTATATTGGTTTAATAAATAAATAATAATACAGGTAGTCCTTGACTTACAGCCACGACTTAGGCCAAAATTTCTGTTGCTAAGTGAGACAGTTGTTAAGTGAGCTTTGTTTCATTTGATGACTTTTCTCCCCCCAGATGTTAAGTAAATCACTGCAGTTGTTGAGTGAATGTGGTTTTCCCATGATTCAAAAAAGGTGATCACATGATTCTGGGACACTGCAACTGTCATAAATACGAGTCAGGCATCTGAATTTTGATCACATGGCCATGGGGATGCTGCAACGGTTGTAAATGTGAAAAATGGCCATACCTCATTTTTTTTCAATGTTGTATCTGTGACCTGTTACTAAATGATCTGTTGTAAGTCAAGGACTACCTGTGATCAATAGCATATGAATTGCTAAAGGTTTGCTTACTCTTAGTGTTGCTGTACTTGTGGCTTGTGTTACTTGTGTTACTTCAATGGATCAGTGGCTAATAATTTCAGGAACTGGGAAAAATGAGACAAACCTGGTTAAATATAAGAGGCCAAATGGCTTCTTTTTTAGAAATCGTGAGGAGCTTGTCTGGAGGAGCTGTGGGGTCGATCTTCCCAAGTTGGACTTTCAGAAAGGACTTGTTTGGAAACGTGACCCAATTGAAAATATCAAATCCAGTTTCTAGTTCTCCATTGGGGCCAAAGGAAACCTGTTCTCCAGCACTGTTGTTAAAGGAGAGTTGTTGCAAAAAATGGTGCAGCTAAATGAAGAAGAGAAAAAAAACACAGAAAGTTATTGTGAATCTTTGAAGGAGATGGGAAAATCTCTATTTGTTTCTTTCAATTTGGTCTAGACTTAATGAAAAATAAGCTGTTCAGATCTGCTGCAGTCTACACCAGTTTCAAACTGGTAAAGAAACATATTTTTATCAAATGCATTTTCTACTCTCTGGTGAAAAACTGTCAGATGAGAATCCCAACACAAAATCAACAAAGGGAAAGATCTGAGGGATCACTTTGCTTTGATTAACCATTTCAGAAATTGTGAATTCAGTGTTCTGTCATATAGTGTAGGCAAGATAGAGAACAGCCTGGTGGCCTAGTGGTAAAAACTCTTGCCTCCCATTCAGAAGGTTAAGAGTTGAATCCTAGGAAGCTACAGATGTTTCTCAATCAGGGTGCAAAGAGAAAATATCTGTTGCAAAATTCGTGCGGTGTCAGGAAAGGCATCATGGTCATATGAAAATATCAAGTATTTCCTTATAGCTTTCAAATCTATCTTTAAAGCATTCTAACAGTTAAAACAACACAACAAAGCAAAACACAAAACTGGTCTCCTATGCTGGTACCCGATGATTTCCCCAAATTTTCTATTGGCCAACATTACCTGCCATGGTGATTGGAGGAAGAGCCTCCATCTCCTCTCATCTATTTTTCGACCCCCTTTGTGTTTGGAAGATCGCAAGGCCTTTAGAGCATGTGCTACAGCATAGACTGCATTGTAGATGCTATAACTATGTACATTCATGGTGGCCTCAAAGACAGAATTAGGAAGAGTCTCCAGCTTCTCTTCTCCAGTGCAGATCCTTTCAGCATTCCCATCTGTAATATCACTGGAGAATGAGCATTCAAATGCATCTTTCCAGAAATCCCTAATAAACCCATCATCTTTTTCTAGGTTTGGGTTTCTCGTCTGCATAAATTGTTGGAATCCAGTCAGCTCCTTAGAGTGAATTGCAAAGGAAAGAGCACCATGGAGAAAATCAATGGGCAACTGTCTTTGCATCCGAATGGAGGTGAATTCCATCTGGGCTGTCATGATCCAAACTTTGCCCTTTCTCTCCTTTGGAATATCATCATAACTGAAAAAATAGATCATTACTCTCAAAGGTACTATTCCTGTAATTTCAGCACTTAAGATGACTGCAATGACTGTACTCTCCATTATTACTTTGAATATTTTACCTACAATTTCTATCCACTCAGCACCTTCACTACCATACACAATTTGGGGAAGACATTCTATAAAGTCAAAGCAGATTCCTCTCTCTGAAAACATGGAAAATCTCTTTTGAATGAACCTGTCTCTATCTTCATCAAACAGAGAAACTAGCCCAACCCAGGTCCATCCGAAATGCAACAATAAATGCAATATTCCTTTAAATTGGTGATACTCATCTGGGAACATTGATTTGACAAATATTGCTGTTTCAGTATTCATCAGTGGAGCTGATCCATATGTGATCTAAATGGAGAAAGTCAGAAGAACAAAGGAATAAAGGGTATCTTCCAAAATAAAGAAAATAAAATAAAAAAAAACCAAATCATATCTGTTGATTAAATCCAATCTCTGGGCTTGAATGGTATACAAAAATAGGATGTTTAAAATTAGTTTTACATGACATCTGCAGTTTTGCTCATCAGGTAAAAAGGGACAGCCTGATGACTTACTCCTAGTTTTGCTCAAATATTTCTTTTCAATAAGTGAATTTTTGAATAGAATAAATAGCTGGTGAACATCTCATATTGATCCAAATTTGATTCTCTCACCTGGGGAAATTTGTAGTTGCACAGAATGATTGCCATGTTTATACAGATGTTAATACGGGCTCCTCCAATGACTGCTACTGTGTTGGTCTCGTCTTTACATTTGTAATTGGGTATAAATTTATCTTTGGTAGATAAAAATTCCATTGCCAAATGATAAGTTGTAATTTCCTCATGGCTGTCAGTAGCAATGAGAAAACCAAGGCTAACATTAGGTAACAGCCCATTTTCATTTATCTCCTTTACGGCAAATGCCAGAGCCAAAGTGTGCTGGTAATTATGAGTGATGAACCTTCAGGGAAAGTTATAAGCCTTGTCAATATATTTAATAATAATAATAATAATAATAATAATAATAATAATAATAATAATAATGATGATGATGATGATGATGATGATGATGATGATGATGATGATGATGATGATGATGATGATGATGATGTTGGAAGGGACCTTGGAGGTCATCGAGTCCAACCCCCTGCTCAGGCAGGCAGGAAACCCTACACCATTTCAGACAGATGGCTGTCCAATCTCTTCTTAAAAACTTCCAGTGTTGGAGCATTCACCGCTTCTGGAGGCAGGTTGTTCCATTGGTTAATTGTTCTAACTGTCAGGAA
>NW_015389831.1:92243-95865 GCF_001527695.2 Protobothrops mucrosquamatus
AGAACCTTACTTTTTTCACCATTGAATTTCATTTTGTTAGATAGCGCCCAGTGTTCAAGTCTGTCCAGGTCCTCCTGTATCTTAAGCCTGTCTTCTGGAGTGTTGGCTATTCCTGCCAGCTTGGTGTCATCCGCAAATTTGATGAGTTCCCCATCTATCCCCTCGTCCAAATCATTGATGAAGATGTTGAAGAGCACTGTTCCATTGAGGACCACACACTGAGTACGGCCGGTCAGCCAGCTACAAATCCATCTGGTGGTGATGCTGTCTAACCCACTTTTTTCTATCTTATCGAGTAGTAGGTTGTGATCTACTTTATCAAATGCTTTACTGAAGTCCAAGTAAATTATATCCACAGCATTCCTCTGATCCACTAATTTTGTCACTTGGTCAAAGAATGCAATAAGGTTTGTCTGGCATGATCTGTTTTTGACAAACCCATGTTGGCTGTTAGTAGTGATTTTATTTGCCTGTATGTGTTCGCTGATTCGTTGTTTGATTATCTTTTCCAGGATCTTCCCAGGTATTGAGGTTAGGCTGATAGGTCTGTAATTTCCTGGATCCATTTTTTTTTCCTTTTTTGAAGATGGGAACAACATCAGTTCTTTTCCAGTCCTCTGGTAGTTCCCCAGTGCTCCAAGATCTTTGAAAAATATAGTTCAGTGGTTCTGAGATCACATCTGCCAGTTCCTTGAGAACTGTACAATTCTGTTTCAGAATTGGACAGCTATTTTAATTTATACATATGTATTCATAAAAATATAAATTAGTGCTGATTGTTTGTTCTGGACACATGGCATTTGGTCACTATCAAATAATAGCCCTAGATTGTATCAACCAGGAAGCATTACTTAGTTGTGGCTACTTAACATTGAATTAAGGCTAGCATTTAGTCAGACCTGATTTGAAATACTGTGTACAGTTTTGGTGACCTAACTTAAAAAAATAGATTGATAAGATTGAGCCACTCGAGAAAAGCAAAAAAAAAAAAAATGATGCAAGGTTTGAGGGACAAAAAACATCAGGAAATATTAGAGGAACTGAATATATTCAGCCTAGAAGAAAGAAGGAAATGAAGGATATGACTGAATTCCTTAACTATATTTCAAGTGTGAATAAGGTTCTAGAAGGCAGTATTCTCAATATTAATTAAAACATAAAAGCATGGGGGCCTAATCTGAAATTGACAGAAGAGAAGTTCAAAACTATTGTTAGAAAGTATTAACTTTACAGAAAGAATGGTAGTACCTCATAACCAACTTTCAAAGGAGACTGTGTATCAATCACCAGTAACTCAGTTTAAACATGGAGGGGATAAACACATGTTCATCATCAGAAAAAAAAATATGCTATTAGTTTTCTATGTTTCTATCTGATTTCAGTATTATCTATATCTTATCTGTATTTTCTAATTGAAGGAAGCCAGCTCCTTTTTACAATGTAGATGTGTAATAACCTAAATTATACCCTAAGAGTTTCCTGTTTGATATATGGATGAAATAATAATTTAAAAAACCTCCTAAAGATTAACCAGGGAGCTTCTGCAATATTTAGATTAGTCCAAAGAAGGATAATATTTATAACTCTGGGTTGAAATGAGGCATCCTTGGTGCTCTCTGAGTTTGCTAGTTTTCTTCAGATGTTTCATTGCCCTAACTAGTTAGCATTATCAGCACTGATGATGTTACCTAGTTAGCCTAATTAATTGTCTGCAAGAAAACAATCAAGCTCAGAGAGAACCAAGGACCCCTCAGATTAATCCAACTTCTTACTTTCAACAAGGGACTTTGTTGAAGGAAGGACGTTTCTTGAGGAGAATGAAATTCATATACATTATGGTTAAAGCTAATAATATTCATCTCAGTTTCAAGATCAGTATTAGAAAAGATTTAGAATTAAAAATGACTAAATATGGTCAATGGAGCTGGTCAAACTAATTGACAAGCAAACAATATATTTAAGCATAAAGTGAAAGAAAATACAGCTTTTTAGTAGCAATGAGGGGGAAGAGGATGTGTGGTGTGAGGACGAGGAGAAGTAGTAGCATACTTACTGGTACTGATCAAGGACATCAAAAGAAGGAAGGCTTTGAAAAGTGAACTCATTTATAAGAAAGATAATCTGATAAATAATAGCAGCAATGATTACATCTCCAGATTGATAATATTTGTGGACAATTGGAAGAGGACTACTAAGTTTGCAGGTATAGGGAGGAGAAATGCACATCACAATTGGGAAAAAAAGCAAAACCAATGTTTTGAATATAACTAATTCACTATAATATGCAATCATTGTAGACATCAAACAGTAGACCCTTTGTTACCATTCAATTGAAAAGCTGATCATTCCTTAATATTATCTAAGGTTAAGATAATGAATTTTATCTAAAACTAAGAAAATAAAGAATCACAGATGAAATACAAGTCCTTCTTTTTCTTCCTACATGCACTTCTGATTTTCAAAGCAGATATTAATAGAATGCAATGTTTTAACCCATGGTCAAAGTTTTTACAGTGTCTGCTGGAATTCCCTTAAGATTTGGAGAAGAAGGGACAATAACTATCCTTTGTTAGTAATCAGTACCATTCTTTGCAGCAGTAGTTTGATAAATATCAGAAGTAAACATGTTTATCATATCTCAGTAGACATTGCTGCACAGTGATGCATCTTTAGAAGTAAGACTTGAAATAGAAAATAGCAGAGTAAGAGTTCATAAACAGAAAATAAAATAAAACACCACTAGAGGGGAAAAAAATGGAAATACACCTGTTGTAGTTAGTTTGCTCACAGATTTTGCTTAACATTTGATACTTTGTTTAATGCTTAATACCTTGCTTTTTAAAAAGAAAATCTTAAATTGTTCTGTTTGTAATGCTTAATGTAATTGATTAAATTGTATACTGTCCAATAAACCTCTCTGAGGGAAATGGGAAGTAAAGAAGATTGTAATGCAAGCAAACAAGCAAACAAACAAACTTGCAAACTAATAATAAATTAAAAAACAAATTATTAAATAAATAAATAAATAAATAAATAAATAAATATCAGAATCTACCTTGAATACTATAATTTATTCAGGTTCTAGAAGGTCATCATCCGGGAATGAAGAAAAGAGAGTTAATTGGAAATGGGGATGTGGAATGGGAGTTGAGCCTGTTCTAGTCGACTTATGCTTCCTCAACTAACAGATGGGCATTTTCAAAATGTTCCTTCTGCTATCTCTGCTTTTCAAGATCCTGCAGCAGTCAGGAGAACATTTGTGATACCACACACTTTGAAAAATATCAGAAGGTAACATATTTATCATTTCTCAATAGACATAGCTGCACTGTTCTGAACCTTTGGAACTGAGACATGAAGTAGAAAATAGGGGAGTAAGAGTTCATATGCACAAAAGAAAATAAAACACTACTAGAAAGGGGGAAAAGAATGGAAATGCATGGAAGAATGGAAAGCCCTATAAGGACATTATCAGGGAATGTAGAAAATAGAATCAATTGGAAATGGGCCTTTGGAATGGAGGTTGAGCCTGTTCTGGTGGACTTATAGTTCCTCAACTAACAGAATCTTCCTTCTGCTATCTCTGGTTCTCAAGATCCTGCATCAATCAGGAGAACATTTG
>NW_015389831.1:96220-114868 GCF_001527695.2 Protobothrops mucrosquamatus
AAAGATTCAGATGTCATCCAAGGTTCAGGAATAATAGTGACATCAAAATTAAAGAAGTCACCGTTGGTGTGACAGTAGTCTTCATGAATAAGACTACTTTCTCAGGGAGGCTGAGAAGAAGATCTACAACATCATCAACCTCAAACACCTCGCCCCAGGTTCCAGAACAACATGTCTGTTTTTATGACATTTAGTCCCATTGTTTCTGGCCTAGGACATTACCTGCTGAAGCAAAGTGGTTCTCAGACTTTAAGAATTATGGAAAGGGATTTTAATTTGAATTTTCCTGTCCCTTAAAAATGATTAAGGGGAATATTGGGAGACCTTGATGTGGCAAGTAAGGCACTCATATTATCCCTTAGAATTTTTTTATTAACAGCATCTTGAAACACTCAGAAAGTTGACAAATGTTTGGCTTCATATGTGCCAGGGATCTTTTCCATGTTATGGGTGATATAACAAAGGCATTTTCTTTCTTTTTGGCAGAGATGTTGTGAAGCCCATGGCTTCAGGATTTACATCCATTCATTTTTACATTAATGCACATTATATAACTAAAATATTTTTAACATTTTCTTGATTAGCTATCTCTTACTATTCTGTTTAGGGCTCAGAATAATTATTTAAAATTTCAAAGAAAAGATGTAGAGCAATTCTATAGCTTGTTAAATGAACTTTTCAGTACATGGTTTTTTACATCATATTGATGTAACGATAGAGGGAATCTTAAGCTGGGGAAAAAAATCTATATGCTAAAAGTAACCAATTTGGCTTTATTCAAAGGATCTGGTGTTAAAATAAGTATCATTTTTTCATTAGTTGCTTCTTTTGGTTCAGATCAGGTCTCAGAATAATGATATAGCATTTGGGGGAAAAGATGCAACCCAGTAATCCAGCCGCTGAAGCCAAAATGGAGAAGATCTCTACAGCCACCATATATTTTCCTTTGGTGCTCAGATAAGTTGGAACAAATGACACCCAAACACTGCAAAAGACCAACATGCTGAAAGTGATAAACTTTGCTTCATTAAAGCTGTCAGGTAGATTCCTAGCTAGGAAAGCCATCGTGAAGCTGACAACAGTCAAGAATCCTAAAAAGGAAAGGAGTGTATAAAACATGGTGGTTGAACCTTCATTACATTGCAGAACAATTTCTTCAGCCATGGAATGCATGTCAGAATTTGGGAAGGGAGGAGAAATTGCCAGCCACACTATACAGATGTTAAATTGAGCCAGGAAGCAAGTTAAGATAATAGTAGTGGCCATCTTTTTCCCAACCCATTTCCTAACTTTGGAGCCGGGTTTGGTGGCCATGAAAGCAAGGACCACTATAATTGTTTTTCCCAATATGCAAGAAAGAGCTACAGAGAAGATAATGCCAAAGGCAGTTTGTCGCAAGAGACATTTGACTTTGTCAGGTTGTCCAATGAAGAGCAAAGTGCAAAGGAAAGAGAGGAGGAGAGCAATGAGAAGACTATAGGTGAGGTTCCTGTTATTGGCTTTAACGATAGGTGTGTCTTGATATTTAATGAAGATCCACAGCACCACAGCTGAGATGATAGAAAAGGAGACTGCAATCACTGACAAAGAAGTCCCCAAAGGTTCTTGGTATGTTAAGAAAGTTATACTTTTTGGAAGGCAACCATCCTTATCCTTGTTTGGATATTGATCCTCTGGACATGGGAAACAGTCATCTAAGTCTGAAAAAGAGACCATTCATGAAAACATTATTGTTTTGAAGCATCTTCATTTCATTTTTAACATGCCCTGATATTATAGCATTCTGCAGTTTTACTTAGCTCTCAGTTTGTTTATGGAATCCCTTTATATGGTGCTGCCCATATCAAAACCATAACTGGTCTACACTTAACTCACTCAGTGCTACTACTCTGCTGTACTTGCTCCTAGTGGCTTACCATATGCAATTGAGGTTGCTGGTTATCACCATTCAATCCCTGAATGTCAGTGGCCCAAGTGATAAGTGTGACCACCTCTCTTCAATGGTATCTGTCTTTCTCAATAAGTCGAAATAGATAGGCATGCTCCAGATCTTTTGTGTGAAATATAGTGATGTGGGAGTTCAGAGTTGAATCTGGTCTGTACCATCCAGCCTTTTCCAATATTCTTCAACCTGAATTACGATGCATCCCTAAACCTTTATTCTTGTAGCAGGCTGGAAAAGTTTGCTGTTCCCCAAAAGTGTTAGAGTAGGTTGGGTGTTGACTCAGGAGGGTGATTTGTGTGGCAGCTGTTAGGAAAAGTGAGTTTTTAATTGTTATTTCTGTTTTAAAAATTGTGGGGAGCCTCTAAGTGTTATTATACAAGATAGACAATCTTATGAATTCCAGAATCATTCAATCAATCAATCAATCAATCACTTTACTGTTTTTTATTTTTTTCAGTGCCCAAGTTGGAGTGGATTCTATATGTTAAATGTTAAATTTATTTGATAATTGGACCACGGTTTTCTCTTTTTTAGGTACACCAATTTTTTGTATCATTGTTAGTGCTGGATGTTTGCTATTGTTTTGTTCTACTTTCTTTTTTTTCTGTTTTGTATTTTACCTTTTATTGTAAAACAAAATAAATATTACAAAAAAAAATCAATAATTTGGGTAGAATAGGAGGTGAAAAATAGAGAAAAGAATGGAAAAGGTTACCAATGCAAAAGCACCCTGACTTCCAAAAAGTTAGAACAAAAATTTATGGGGGAAAAAAACGGTTTATTATCTTTCAATATGATGTGAATGTCAAGATTTTCAATACCATAATAGTTATTAAAAATTCAGCCCTGGTTTATATTTATTATATCATTGATACATTTAATATATTCCTTTGCTTACCCAATTTGTCAGCTATCTTCCCTTCTGGACAAAGTTTACAGTCATAGCAGCAGGAAAATTTTACTTCCAATTTTATCTTGCTATGGCCAAGAGGACACTCCTTATTACAGATGGAAAGTGGTAATGTCTATTCAGAAATAAAATGAGAATTCACACATAGAATTTATTTTGGGGGGATTGTTCCCTTCATCAATTGTTCCCTTCATCAATTAACTCTTTGTTTATAATCCAAACAGTGGGATTCCATTTTCTTCCTCATGTAAACTCCCCATTGTACCTTCAACTGCTTCTTATTTCATACATATTACATTAATCAATGGATCTTTCCATTGGGGCAATATACCTGAAGCTGATGTGGGAAAATCTGTAACTCTAGATCTCTCAGAGTATGCTCTGCTTGAGGTCCCATTTTGTTTGGGTCTTGTAAAATCAAATCAAATTTATTCATATGAAAATGATAAATACTTTAACTCAGCAAAAATATAGGGCCACCTAATATGCAAGAGTGGGTTTACCATCCCATATAAAATAATAAACATAATATGTAAAATTCTGCCTTATAAATATAGAAACAGATAAGAAAGATTTTTTCCATAATACTCCTTCCCTCACTATTTAGTTTATAATTTACTTTTAGAAATATAATAATAATAATAATAATAATAATAATAATAATAATAATAACAACAACAACAACAACAACAACAACAATAATAATAAAGTTGGAAGGAGCCTTGGAAGTCATCTAGTCCAGCCCCCTGTTCAGGCAGGAAACCCTATACCATTTCAGACAAACGGCTGTCCAGTCTCTTCTTAAAAACTTCCAGTGTTGGAGTATATATATATGAATTCTCATCTTCTTTAATGAATGTTCTAGGTAGTGAAAAATCTTATTTGGAATGCTGTTGCCTTATGATTGGATAGTTAGATGATTAGATAGATAGATAGATAGATAGATAGATAGATAGATAGATAGATAGATAGATAGATAGATAGATAGATAGATAGATAGATAGATAGATAGATAGATAGATAGATAGATAGATATAGATATAGATATAGATATAGATATAGATATAGATAGATATAGATATAGATATAGATATAGATATAGATATAGATATAGATAGATAGATAGATATTATCCTGAGCAAAAATTCTTTGTTTTTGCATCATATATTAGAATATATTTTGATATATATTCTATATATTTGATGTGATTTTATATATTTATACATATATTTATGGTTTTATTTTAATGTGGTGAATAAAGAGCCCTGGTGGCGCAGTGGTTAGAATGAAGTACTGCAGGGTACTTCTGCTGACTGCCAGCTGCCAGCAGTTTGGCAGTTCGAGTCTCAGCAACTCAAGGTTGACTCAGCCTTTCATCCTTCTGAGGTCGCTAAAATGAGGACCCAGATTGTTGGGAGCAATATGCAGACTCTGTAAACTGTTAAGAGAGGGCTGTAAAGCACTGTGAAATGCTACAAAAGTCTAAGTGCTAGTGCTAAGTGCTACCTAAAGTTGCCTTGTGGTGACAAGATAAAGTCTTTAGTAAAATTTCCCTATAAACCTCTCTGCCCAATAAACCTCTCTGAGGGAAATGGGAAGTAAAGAAGATTGTAATGCAAGCAAACAAGCAAACAAACAAACTAGCAAACTAATAATAAATTAAAAAACAAATTATTAAATAAATAAATAAATATCAGAATCTACCTTGAATACTATAATTTATTCAGGCTCTAGAAGGTCATCATCCGGGAATGAAGAAAATATAGTTAATTGGAAATGGGGATGTGGAATGGGGGTTGAGCCTGTTCTGGTTGACTTATGCTTCCTCAACTAACAGATGGGCATTTTCAAAATGTTTCTTCTGCTATCTCTGCTTTTCAAGATCCTGCAGCAGTCAGGAGAACATTTGTGATACCACACACTTTGAAAAATATCAGAAGGTAACATATTTATCATATCTCAATAGACATAGCTGCACTGTTCTGAACCTTTGGAACTGAGACATGAAGTAGAAAATAGGGGAGTAAGAGTTCATATGCACAAAAGAAAATAAAACACTACTAGAGGGAAAAAGAAAGAATGGAAATGCATGGAAGAATTGAAAGCCCTATAAGGACATTATCATGGAATGTAGAAAATAGAATCAATTGGAAATGGGCCTTTGGAATGGAGGTTGAGCCTGTTCTGGTGGACTTATAGTTCCTCAACTAACTAACTGCTATCTCTGGTTCTCAAGATCCTGCATCAATCAGGAGAACATTTGTGATACCAAACATGGTAGAACAGTTATAACTATTCCAGCGGCAGATTGATGAGGCCATGTGTATTACTACCCTTGTTTTATTTCACTCATATTCGTACTATAATTCTTGGCACCCTGAAATATACATTGACACTTAAATGTTTGTAAACCCATTGTAGTATTCAATATTTCTGCATAAATCAATGCGCAAAGTGTGATCTGTTCTCCACAAGAACAGATCTAAAAATAGATAAACAGAACCCAGTTGAACAAATGAGTAAAAAAAATTATTCTTGTTCATTTATTTATTGAGGACTGCTGATATATAGAAGGTCCAAGGATCAGATGTGACTGAATGGCTGACTATGACGATGACAATGCAATTTGACTTTAGTAGTTTTTGTTCATGTCACATTCAAAAAAAAAAAATTACCCACTCACTCCTTTGGGCAATCCAAAGGGCCTGAAAACCTCATTCTGAGAACTGGCCTGGAGCTTCAAAGCAGAGGTATCATTCTGGACTAAGATAAGATCCCACCTCCTCCCCATGTGAATCTTGCTCCCTTCCTTCTCATCCTTTCAATCTGAAATACATTTTAATGTCAATATTTATTGTTCTAAGGTTTCATTTTTTTATGATTACAGGCCATCTAAAGATGAGCAGTATATTGGTTTAATAAATAAATAATAATACAGGTAGTCCTTGACTTACAGCCACGACTTAGGCCAAAATTTATGTTGCTAAGTGAGACAGTTGTTAAGTGAGCTTTGTTCCATTTTATGATTTTTCTCACCACAGTTGTTAAGTAAATCACTGCAGTTGTTGAGTGAATGTGGTTTCCCCATGATTCAAAAAAGGTGATCACACGACTCTGGGACACTGCAACTGTCATAAAAACGAGTCAATTGCCAGGCATCTGAATTTTGATCACATGGCCATGGGGATGCTGCAACGGTTGTAAATGTGAAAAATGGCCATACCTCATTTTTTTCAGTGTTGTATCTGTGACTTTTTACTAAATGAACTGTTGTAAGTCAAGGACTACCTGTGATCAATAGCACATGGATTGCTAAAGGTTTGCTTACTCTTACTGTTGCTGTACTTCTGGCTTTTTAAACATTTACTTCAATGGATCAGTGGCTAATAATTTCAAGAACTGGGAAAAATGAGACAAACCTGGTTAAATATGAGAGGCCAAATGGCTTCTTTTTTAGAAATGGTGAGGAGCTTGTCTGGGGGAGCCGTGGGATCGATCTTCCCAAGTTGGACTTTCAGAAAGGACTTGTTTGGAAACGTAACCCAGTTGAAAATATCAAATCCAGTTTCTAATTCCCCATTGGGGCCAAAGGAAACCTGTTCTCCAGCACTGTTGTTAAAGGAGACTTGTTGCAAAAAATGGTGCAGCTAAGTGAAGAAGAGAAAAAAAAGACACAGAAAGTTATTTCGAATCTTTGAAGCAGATGGGAAAATCTCTATTTGTTTCTTTCAATTTGGTCTAGGCTTAATGAAAAGTAAGCTGTTCAGATCTGCTTCAGTCTACACCAGTTTCAAGCTGGTAAAGAAATATATTTTTATCAAATGCATTTTCTACTCCCTGGTGAAAAACTGCCAGATGAGAATTCCAACACAAAATCAACAAAGGGAGAGATCTGAGGGATCACTTTGCTTTGATTAGCCATTTCAGAAATTGTGAATTCAGTGCTCTGTCATATAGTGTAGGCAAGATAGAGAACAGCCTGGTGGCCTAGTGGTAAAGACTCTTGCCTCCCATTCGGAAGGTTAAGAGTTCAATCCTAGGAAGCGACAGATGTTTCTAAATCAGGGTGCACAGAGAAAATATCTGTTGCAAACTTCGTGCGGTTTCAGGAAAGGCATCATGGCCAGTAAACATTCAGTTGCCCTGACTTTTACCCCAAATTCAGGGATTACAGGATCTTAAAAAGGCACTTAATGTAGGCAAGATAGAATTCTCTGAGACGGAAAATTCTAGGAGAAAATAGCTTTTCATTCCTGTTACTTTTGTAAAAAAAATAAAGTAAAACAAATTAAACTTGAATTTTTCTTCGTGTAATACATTGACAACTTTGCTGTGCAATTGAATATTTCAATTTTCACAGATTTCTTATCATTTTTTTAATTATTTTTATTCCCTTTGAATTTTAATGTCTATGGAGATTATAATTCATCCATGTTGTGGTTGTTCCAAAAATGCTTTTTCAAAAGATTACTGGACTTTCTTTTTTTTTCCCTTGAAGATATTTTGCTTCTCATCCAAGAAGCTTCCTCAGTGTCAATGCTCCGACAAACTGAACTGAAGCCATTTTCATTTTGTCTTCATTGCCATATATTTAGTTAGAAGAAGGAGGATGTGTGTGTAGTTTTAAGTTAGCCAAAATATTTCACATGTATGGGAACCAAGGTAATTGCTGATAACATTTTGTCAGGCTGAAGTAGCTGGGAGGAGTGCCCGCATTTTCAAACAATTGGTAAATGTGATTTATGATAGCAATTTGGGGTGGGAAATGAAACTTGCAACTTTGTAACCAAGGGGAGGGGAATTTAGTCTTAGGTTCACCCTTGTATGTACTGTTATGTTGTAGCCAAATAAAATTATTCTTTAAGGAAGAAATGCTTGCCTTGAAGTTCTTTTAAATGGTCTCATCTATCAGAACCATGACACTCAGTTCTGAACTGAAGCAATACGCCTTCAAGGAGAAACAAAGGAAGTCCAGATGACTTTTGAAAAAGCACTTTGGGGAATCTTTGAATTTTAGTAACTCCAAAATCCATCTGATGAGGAATAATAATGCTATTCAAGAAAGCTTTTGAGTTTTTACATTTAAAATTGTCAAATATAATGGATTGAATAAGATCCCGTATGTCACATATTTCTAACTGTGTCTAGATCTAAGCCTTATATTTTCATATATTAATTTTATTTTCTTTCATATGAAAATATCAAGTATTTCCTTATAGCTTTCAAATCTATCTTTAAAGCATTCTAACAGTTAAAACAACACAACAAAGCAAAACACAAAACTGGTCTCCTATGCTGGTACCTGATGATTTCCCCAAATTTTCAATTAATCATAATTACCTGCCAGGGTGATTGGAGGAAGAGTCTCCATCTCTTCTCATCCATTTTTTGGCCCCCTTTATGTTTGGCAGATCGCAAGGCCTTCAGAGCATGTGCCACAGCATAGACTGCATTGTAGATGCTATAACTATGTACATTTATGGTGGCCTCAAAGACAGAATTAGGAAGATTTTCCAGCTTCTCTTCTCCAGTGCAGATCCTTTCAGCATTCCCATCTGTAATATCACTGGAGAATGAGCATTCAAATACATCTTTCCAGAAATCCCTAATAAATCCATCATCTTTTTCTAGATTTGGGTTTCTCTTTTTCATAAATTGTTGGAATCCAGTCAGCTCCTTAGAGTGAATTGCAAAGGAAAGAGCACCATGGAGAAAATCAATGGGCAACTGTCTTTGCATCCGAATGGAGGTGAATTCCATCTGGGCTGTCATGATCCAAACTTTGGCCTTTCTCTCCTTTGGAATATCGTCATAATTGAAAAGACAGATCATTACTCTCAAAGCTATTATGCCTGTAATTTCAGCACTTAAGATGACTGCAATGACTGTACTCTCCATTATTACTTTGAATATTTTACCTACATTATCTATCCACTCAGCACCTTCACTACCAAACACCATTTGGGGAAGACATTCTATAAAGTCAAAGCAGATTCCTCTCTCTGAAAACATGGAAAGACTCTTTTGAATGAACTTGTCTCTATCTTCATCATACAGAGAAACTAATCCAACCCAGGTCCATCCAAAATGCAACAATAAATGCAGTATTCCTTTAAATTGGTGATACTCATCTGGGAACATCGATTTGACAAATATTGCTGTTTCAGTATTCATCATTGGAGCTGATCCATAAGAGATCTAAATGGAGAAAGTCAGAAGAACAAAGGAATAAAGGGTATCTTCCAAAATAAAGAAAATAAAAATAAAAAGCAAATCATATTTGTTGATTTAATCCAATCTCTGAGTTTGAGTGGGATACAAATATAGGATGTTTAAAATTAGTTTTATGTGACATCTGCAGTTTTGCTCATCAGGTAAAAAGGGACAGCCTGATGACTTACTCCTAGTTTTGCTTAAATATTTCTTTTCAATGAGCGAATTTTTGAATAGAATAAATAGCTGGTGAACAATTCATATTGACCCAAATTTGTATCTCTCACCTGGGGAAATTTGTAGTTGCACAGAATATTTGCCATGTTGACACAGCTGTTAATACGGGCTCCTCCAATGATTGCTACTGTATTGGTCAGGTCACTGCATTTGTAGTTGGGTATAAATGTATCTTTTGTAGATAGAAATTCCATAGCCAAATGATAAGTTGTAATTTCCTCATGGCTGTCAGTAGCAATGTGAAAACCAAGGCTAACATTAGGTAATAGCCCATTTTCATTGATCTCCTTTACGGCAAATGCCAGAGCCAAAGTGTGCTGGTAATTATGAGTGATGAACCTTCAGGGAAAGTTATAAGCCTTGTCAATAGGTTTCTGTTTCAGAATTGGACAGCTATTTTAATTTATACATATGTATTCATAAAGATATAAATTAGTGCTGATTGTTTGTTCTGGATAACTGGCGTTTGGTCACTATCAAATAATAGCCCTAGATTGTATCAACCAGGAAGCACTACTTAGTTGTTGCTACTTAACATTGAGTTAAGGCTAGCATTTAGTCAGACCTGATTTGAAATACTGTGTACAGTTTTGGTGACCTAACTTAAAAAAATAGATTGATAAGATTGAGCCACTCCAGAAAAGGGCAAAAGAAAATGNTTCTCAATATTAATTAAAACATAAAAACATGGGGGCCTAATCTCAAACTGACAGAAGAGAAGTTCAAAGCTATTGTTAGAAAGTATTAACTTTACAGAAAGAATGGTACTACCTCATAACCACCTTTCGAAGGAGACTGTGTATCAATCACCAGTAACTCAGTTTAAACATGGAGGGCATAAACACGTTCATCATCAGATAAAAAATCTGCTATAATAATAATAATAATAATAATAATAATAATAATAATAATAATAATAATAATAATAATAATAATAATAATAATAATAATGATGATGATGATGATGATGATGATGATGATGATGATGATGATGATGATGATGATGATGATAAAGTCGGAAGGGACCTTGGAGGTCATCTAGTCCAACCCCCCTTCTCAGGCAGGAAACCCTACACCATTTTAGACAAATGGCTGTCCAGTCTCTTCTTAAAAACTTCCATTGTTGGCGCATTCACCGCTTCTGGGAGGCAGGTTGTTCCACTGGTTAATTGTTCTAACTGTTGGGAAGTTTCTCCTTAGTTCTAGGTTGCTTCTCTCTTTGGTTAGTCTCCACCCATTGCTTCTTGTCCTGCCTTCATGCACTTTGGAAAATAGCTTGACTCCCTCTTCTTTGTGGCAGCCCCTGATATATTTACTAGTTTTTTATGCTTCTATCTGATTTCAGTATTATCTATATCTTATCTGTATTTTCTAATTGAAGGAAGCCAGCTCCCTTTTACATTCTAGATGTGTAATAACCTAAATTATACACTAAGGTTTTCCTGTTTAATAAATGGATGAAATAATTATTTAAAAAAACCTCCTAAAGATTAACCAGAGAGCTTCTGCAATATTTAGATTATTAGAAAGAAGGAGAACATTTGTAAATCTGCAATATTTAGATTAGTCCAAAGAAAAATAATATTTGTAACTCTGGGTTGAAATGAGGCATCCTTGGTGCTCTCTGAGCTTGCTAGTTTTCTTCAGATGTTTCATTGCCCTAACTAGTTAGCATTATCAGCACTGATGATGTTACCTAGTTAGCCTAATGAATCGTCTGCAAGAAAACAATCAAGCTCAGGGAGCACCAAGGACCCCTCAAATTAGTCCAACTTCTTACTTTCAACAAGGGACTTTGTTGAAGGAAAGAAGTTTCTTGAGGAGAATGAAATTCATATACATTATGGTTAAAGCTAATAATATTCATCCCAGTTTCAAGATCAGAATTAGAAAAGATTAAGCATTTGTGCGGTCTAGAATTAAAAATGACTAAATATGGTCAATGGAACTGGTCAAACTAATTGACAAGGAAACAATATATTTAAGCATAAAAGTGAAAGAAAATACAGCCTTTTAGTAGCAAAGAGGGGGAAGAGGAGGTGTGGTGTGAGGACGAGGAGAAGTAATAGCATACTTACTGGTACTGATCCAGGACATCAAAAGAAGGAAGGCTTTGAAAAGTGAACTCATTTATAAGAAAGACAACCTGATAAATAATAGCAGCAATGATTAAATCTCCTGACTGATAATATTTGTGGACAATTGGAAGAGGACTACTAAGTTTGCAGGTGTAGGGAGGAGAAATGCACATCACAGCTGGAAAAAAAAGTAAAACCAATGTTTTGAATATAACTACCGGTAATTCACTATAATATGTAATCATTGTAGATATCAAACAGTAGCTCCTATGTTACCATTCAACTGAAAAGCTGATCATTCCTTAATATTATCTATGGTTAAGATAATGAATTTTATCTAAAGCTAAGAAAATAAAGAGTCACAGATGGAATACAAGTCCTTCTTTTTCTCCCTACATGCACTTCTGATTTTCAAAGCAGATATTAACAGAATGCAATGTTTTAACCCATGATCAAAGTTTTTACAGTGTCTGCTGGAATTCCCTTAAGATTTGGAGAAGAAGGGACAATAACTATCCTTTGTTAGTAATCAGTACTTGCAGCAGTAGTTTGATAAATATCAGAAGTAAACATGTTTATCATATCTCAGTAGACATTGCTGCACTGTGATGAACCTTTGTAAGTAAGACATGAAGTAGAAATCAGGGGAGTAAGACTTCTCCATTAATAATTATTTGAGCATTCTGTTTTTGATAAATCGCTTTTATAGCTGTTTTAAATTGCTCCCCAAAATTCATGTAGTCCAACATTTTATTTAGAAACTGCCATTCCAATTTGTCAAAAGTTTTCTCCGCGTCGAGGAAAATAAAAGCCGATGGTATTTGATTATTCTTATCCAAATATTCCAATAAGTTTATCATTTGTCTAATATTGTTCTTCATGTACCTCCCAGATATGAAACCAGTTTGATCATCATGTATATAATATTGCAGTATCTTCATTAATCTATTAGCCAAAATTTTTGCAAAAATTTTATAATCCACATTCAGCAAAGAAATAGGTCTGTAGTCTTTAAGTTCCAAAATTTCTTAATCATCCTTCGGTATCAAAAATATAAAAGCTCTTGTCCACGACTGAGGTATTTGTTCTCCCAACATTATTCTGTTAAATAGAGGTTTTTAAAGGTTGTATCATCACTTCTGACAATGACTTATAGTAAATTGCTGTCAAACCATCTGTTCCAGGGGCTTTACCAACTTTCAATTGTTTAATTGCATTTAGAATTTCATCTGTAGTAATCTCTTCATTCATAAGTTGCTGTTGCTCCAATGTAAGCTTATATATAGAAGAGGATTGTAAATATTTATCAATATCTTCACTATTTATAATCTCTGATGAATATAAATGCGAATAAAATTCAGTAAATGCCTTTTTAATCTTTTCTTGTTGATAAATCTCACAATCTTTGACCAAAACTTTAGATATAAGTCTAGCTTTCTGTCGCTTGCGTATTTGGTAGGCCAACCATCTCCCCGGTTTATTTGCATTAGCAAATGTGTTATGTTTTATATACTTCAAATTGGTGGCCACCTGATCAGCAATTAACAAATTAAATTGATCCTTAAGCATTTTAATAGAGCTTTTTAATCTAATATCTGTTGGTCATTGAATTAATAATTTTTCTTTAATCCCAATTTCTTTTTCCAAGTCAAATCTAGTCTGTGTTTGCTTACGCTTATGTGCATTATTCATAGCAATTAAAATTCCCCTTGAATAGGCCTTTCCAGCATCCCAGACCATATTTATAGGAGTCCCCTTGTTCAGATTAAATTGAAAAAACTCTTCCATAGATGCCTTCAAAGCTTTAACTTTATCCTCATAATTAAACAAATTCTCATTTATTCTCCAAGATTTCCTCTTACTTTTCTGGCCAATCTCTATCCACACCATACTATGATCGGTCAAAGTTCTAGGGAAAATTTTAGTTTTATTACAGTCAGTAAGCAAATCAGTCGATATAAGAGCAAAATCAATCCTTGAAAAAGAGTCATGTTTATAAGAAAAAAAGGTAAAGTCCCGTTCATTCATATGTTGTAATCTCCAAACATCCACCAGTTCTAAATCATCCTTCATAGCAAAAAAAGATTTAGGTAATCTGGAAAGTGTTACATCCTTAGAGGTTGTTTTTTTATCTTTTAACGTATCCAAAACACCATTCCAGTCTCCCATAACAATCAAAGAATTGTAATCCATCGCCACAACTTTCTGGTGTAATTGTCTATAAAATTGCTTTTGAGCTATAAGTTGATTAGGGGCATAAACCCCTATTATTAAGCACTTTCTTCCATTTAGGTTTATTTCCACAAATAAATATCTTCCTTCTTTATCAGCTTCTTTTAGAATAGGTGAAAGGTGACTTTTGATATAAATTGCAACCCCAGCTCTCTTTTTTATAGCAGGTGCAGTAAACAGTTCTCCAAGCCTAGAATTCAATAATAATTTTTGGTCTTTAGCCACAATATGAGTCTCTTGTAAACATGTAATATCATTATTAAAATGTCTTAAATAATGAAAAATCTTGCGTCTTTTATGAGGAACATTAAGTCCAGCCACATTCCAAGATATAAGCTTATACATTAGGAGGTTTTATTCCACTAACAAGACTAGCTGCATATGATTTCACAAAGACCTTCGGTCGAGCGCCACCTACTGGCTGCGAAATAGCCGGTACTTGACAATCAGCTGCGGAGGTGTCAGCTGGCGGGCGGGCTGTCATTTGTCTTTCCTTCTCCTTGCGTCTGTGGGCTGCGCGCGTAATCCTTTGTTCCTTCCCATCTGCTTTTAAACTCCCCTCGATATCCTGAGCTGGAGCCGAAGAAAAATCCACAATCATTTGCTCAACCAGTTCAGCCCTCTGGGATGTGGGTGGGCATTCTGATTGTAAAACAGATTCCATAAAGTCCTTAGCCTTTTTAATCGAGTTCAGTCTGTAACGTTTGCCAGCTAGGGTTACAATTATGCCCAACGGTATGTCCCATCTAAAATTTATTTGTCTGATCTTAAGCTCCTGTGCCAAGAAAGCATAATCTTTACGCGCTCTAAGTATCTTCGCTGGGATTTCTTTTAAAAGAATAATATCTTGATTTAAAATCTTAAATCTCTGTTGGTAAAAGAGCTGCATTATTTCATTACGTCTTGACTTTCTTGTAAAGTAGACCACTATATCTCTAGGCAAATTTTTTTGTTTAGCAAACCACGAGTTTACTCTAAACACACGCTCTATTTCCAGGTAAATTTCCTGACCACAAGACAAAGCATCCCCAAATGCATCTGCAATTACTTGTCTTAAATCCTCCTTTGGGTCCTCAGCCAACCCACGGATCCGAATTGCAAACTCCATATCCCGGAATTGGGCAATCAACACATCACTCTTAACGTTTTCCAAATTTTCCTCTACAAGTTCAAGTCTATAGTCACTTGCTTCTGCTCTTTGCTCATTCTCTTCTACTCTTTCTGCCACAACGTCTACATAATCAGCCAACCCTTTAAAAGCAGTTCCCACATTTAAACAAAAATCATCATGTTTCTGAGATAAATCCTGCTGCTGTTGTGATAGTTGGTCAAATCTACTTTGCATTTTGACATCCATTTCCTGGAACATCTCAGTCATTTGTTTGATAGTTGCGGACATCATATCCTGCAACTCTCTGGCAGCAGCAGGAGGAGACGAAGGGTATTAAGCCGTTTGACAGCTGATGCTGGCTGTCAAAACGGCTTTTACGCCGAAACAGGCGGGAGGCAGCTACAGCTGCGTCCGACGAGGTCGCCTGCCACCGGAAGTCCTATAGGTTCTGTCAACAGAACCTATAGCTATACAAAAGGGTACTAGACAAGGCTGTCCGCTTTCTCCTTTACTATTTGTATTATCACTGGAAATCTTACTGTCCAGAATAAGAGAATCTTCAATTATTAAAGGCCTAAAGATATCAGCTAAAGAATACAAACTTAAAGCCTTTGCGGATGATCTAGTTTTTACATTGTCTCAACCAATTGAGTCATTGGAATCTTTGTTGCAAGAGTTGCATCAATATGGCAAGGTGGCTGGATTTAGAATTAATGTTAATAAAATTAAAATTCTTACAAAGAATATGCCGGCTAAAGCCAAAAATCAACTTGTGCAAATATCAGGATTTGAAGTGGTTAACAAAGTTAAATACCTGGGGATTTTTCTGTCCTCCTCTAACATGAAACTTTATCAGAATAATTATGAAAGACTATGGAAATTAGTACAAAAAGACTTACTTTGTTGGAAAAAACTTCAGTTTTCTTTGCTGGGTCGTATTGCGGCCATCAAAATGAATATTCTACCTAAGTTTCTTTTTTTATTTCAGATGTTACCTATTTTAAAAAATGAATTGAACTTGAAAGAGTGGCAGAGAGATTTGAATCGTTTTATTTGGGAAGGCAAGAAAGCGAGAGTTAAATTCAAGATTATTCAAGATGCTAGAGAACGTGGAGGACTTAAAGCCCCAAATTTGATACTCTATTATGATTCTTGTGCATTAACATGGATGACGGATTGGATTAACTTGTCTAACAAGAGGATATTGAATGTTGAAGGATGGGACTTGTATTTTGGATGGCATGCTTACCTTTTTATGCAGAAAAAGATTGATAAAACTTTTAGAAATCATATAATAAGGGCTGCATTGTTAAGAGTTTGGCAAAAGTATTTTTTTAAATTTGATGTTAAACTTCCAATTTGGGTGATACCATCTCACATTTTTTTGACTATACCTAGATTTGTGGTAATGGAGGCGCCATCTTATAAAGATTTGTTATACCAGAGTGGTAGTGGTAATTGGTGTTTAAAGTCACTAGAAGTTTTGAGACAGAAAGATCCACACTTCTCTTGGCTTGTGTATGGACAAACTCAAGAGAGATGGCGAATTGACAAAAAAACTGTTTTTTCTGTGGAAGATGGGAATTTTTTGAAACAAGTAAGGGATGACGCTAAAGGACATATTAGAAGGATATATAATGTTTTATTAGAATTGGATTCAGAAACTGAGCTAGTTAAAGACTGTATGATTAAATGGGCCCAAAATATAGGAGAAACAATATCTATGGATACATGGGAGTTGATATGGGTGAGGAATGTGAAATTTACGCAAGCCCAAAATTTACGTGAGAATTTCTATAAAATGTTCTATAGATGGCACATGGATCCGGCAACTATGTCTCGCATTTATGATAACTATGAATCCAAGTGCTGGAGGTGTGGACAACTAGATGCAACTTTTTTTCACATGTGGTGGACTTGCAAGGTTATTAAAGCCTTTTGGATAAAATTGTGGTGGAACTTGCAACAAATATTTAAAAGAAGGATTATTTTTTTGCCTCACCTGTTTCTCCTAGGTATTACACAAAATTTGGATGTTAAAGAAACTAACTTGATGTTGTATTGTTTAACTGCTGCCCGCTTGTTGATAGCTCAAAACTGGAAGAGTAAAATCCTACCTACAATGGAAGATTGGAGATTGAAAGTTTCACATCTTGCTGAGATGGCAAAGATTTCAGCTTATTTGAAGAATCACTCAAATGAACAATTTTTATCTATATGGAGAAGATGGGTTGTTTATATTCAAAGTAAAAATAGAATAGTGGAATATAATTTAGGTTTTTAAATTTTTTGGGGTTTTTTTTTATATATATATATTTCACCTATGCATGTAAAATTTATATATTTTGTGGAGTTAGAGATATTATTAATTGTTTACTTATATTTGAATATTATCCTGGGATTAGGTTTGGGAAGTCTCGGGGGGAGGGTGGGTGGGGGTGTGGGTTTATATTGTGATGTATTTGTGAAGTTTTTTATGATGAAAAATAATAAAAAAATTTTATTGAGGGGAGTAAGACTTCAATTACACAAAAGAAAATAAAGCACCACTACAGGGGAAAAAAAGAATGGAAATACACCTGTTGTGGTCATTTTGCTCACCAATTTCACTTAATACTTGATACTTTGTTCAGTGCATCATACTTTGCTTTTTTTTAAAGAAAATCTTAAATTATTCATTTTTAATGCTTAATTTAATTGATTAAATTGTATACTTCCCAGAGCACCTCTCTGAAGGAGATGGGAAGTGAAGAAGAGTGAAATAAATAAGTAAGTAAGTAAATAAATAAATAAATAGCAGAATCTACCTTGCATGTTATAATATAGTGGTGGCGAACCTATGGCACGGGTGCCAGAGGCGGCACTCAGAGCCTTCTCTGTAGACATGCACGCTGTCGTCCCAGTCCTAGGCCTTCAACTAGGTTTTATAAAACCTTTTCGCTTTAGGCCTCTGCCGCCGTGTCCCCAAAATTAAAAAAAAGATTCAATCAGTCAATTTTGGGGAAAAAAAAGATCTTGCAAATTTGGAATAGATTGATTGAACTTTTTAGTGCCACCCAGTCTGATGTTACCACCGCAGCCATGCCCACCGAATTGGCCATACCCACCCAATGGGCCACACCCAGCCAATGGGCCACACCCAACCGGCACTCGACGATGCATAAGTGAGTTTTGGGTTGCAGTTTGGGCACTTGGTCTCTAAAAGGTTCGCCATCACAGTTATAATATTTATTCACGCTCTCGAAAAACATCATCATCAAGGAATGTAGAAATGGGTGTTGATCTGTTCTGGTGAACTTATGCTTCCTCAACTAACAGATGGGCATCTTCAAAAAGTTCCTTCTGCGATCTCTGTCTCTAAAGATCCTGCATAAATTGGGAGAACATTTGTGGTACCACCCATAACACACCTGCTATGACTATTTCAATAGCAGATTGATGAGGCCATGTGTATTACTTCCCTTACTTTACCTCGCTCATCAGCGTACTATAATTCTTGGCACTCTGAATTCTTGGCACATTGACACTTAAATGTTTGTGAACCCATTTTTGTTTTCAATATTTCTGCATAAATCAGTAAGTAAAGTGAGATCTGTTATCCACACAGAACAGATTTAAAAATAGATAAAGAAAACCCAGTTGAACATATGAGTCAAAAATTTATTGTTGTTCATTTATTTATTGAGGGTCAGACTGAATGGCAGACTATGACAATAGCAATGCAGGGATTCATCCAGATGAATGCAACAAGGAATGGGATGTCAACAATTATTGCTTTCACCATCCAGCTAAAGCCAAAATAATCAATGCTCACTAATCTCAGTAGGGAAGAATTAGATGTCATCCAAGGCTCAGGAATAATAGTGACATCAAAATTAAAGAAGTCACAATGGTGACACAGTAGTCATTAAGAATAAGACTA
>NW_015389832.1:0-7813 GCF_001527695.2 Protobothrops mucrosquamatus
TGCTCGCTTGATAAATGTTAGTCTACATGTAGTTTTCAGTGGTACTCCCCCATTTTTTTTCCTGCAGGAAAGCTTTGGCAGCTTAACCGGATATTGGCCACATCCAGAGAGATCATGGCATCTCTTCTTCATATTATATCAAAACATAAAAATGCAACTGACATCACTTCTGGCTTTGAGACGTCTCAACATTCTCCATCTATCAAAGGAAAAGTCTGGAAGAGATTTTCTTTGGCTGATCTAAATTTCATCAGGCATCCTGTAGAAGACAAGCTTTGGTCATGAATTGTAAAAAACAAGAGAGAGGTGAACACATCGGTTTAGGGAATACGGGTAGTCCTTGACTTACGACTACAACTGAGCCCAAAGTTTCCATTGCTAAGCAAGACAGTTGTTAAGTGGGTTTTGCCCCATTTTATGACCTTTCTCGCCACAGTAGTTAAGTGAATCACTGCAATTGTTAAGTTAGTAACAGTGTTGTTAAGTGAATCTGGCTTCTCCATTGACTTTGCTTGTCAGAAAATTGCAAAAGATGATCATGTGACCCCGGGACACTGTACCCAACATAAATGCATGCCAGTAGCCAAGTGTCTGAATTTTGATCTTGTAACCATGAGGATGCTTCAATAGTCATGTGCAAAATGGTCATAAGGCATTTTTTTCAGTGCCACTGTAACTTAGAGTGATCATTAAACAAATGGTTGTAAGTCAAAGACTACCTGTAAGGCACTCTTGTGAACAAAGAAAAGGGATTATTCAAATGTGAAGGTGGATAACTTGAGATCCAAAGGGCTACAGAACCTTTCTAAATCCTTGGTTTGTGACTCCTTTAATCCATTCCAATCCCAACTAAAAAACTGGTATCAACTCTCTCCTTCTTTGTACAGACAATCAGCATTGTCCAAATGAAGTCAGAGATGAATGGAATGGAATGGAATGGAATGGAATGGAATGGAATGGAATGGAATGGAATGGAATGGAATGGAAGGGAAGGGAAGGGAAGGGAATAGAATAGAATAGAATAGAATAGAATAGAATAGAATAGAATAGAATAGAATAGAATAGAATAACAGAGTTGGAAGGGACCTTGGAGGTCTTCTAGTCCAACTGTCTACTTAGGCAGGAAACACTATACCATTTCAGGCAAATGGTTGTCAAATCTCTTCTTAAAAACCTCCAGTGTTGGAGCACCTACAACTTCTGGAGGCAAGTTGTTCCACTGATTAATTGTTCTAAATTTCTCTTTAGTTCTAGATTGCTTCTGTCCTTGATTAGTTTCCATCCATTGCTTCTTGTCCTGCCCTCAGGTGCTTTGGAGAATAGCTTGACTCCCTCTTCAGATGCTGACACAAACTTGTAGTTTTATATAACTAAATATATTTTACATCAATATATACATCAAAGTGGATGGTCAGGCAAACAGAAGCATCATGAGGTAAATCACTATACAAGGCACACAGAAGAAAAAAGCAGGGAAAAAGGGAAACTCCCCTCCACACCCTCCACACCCAATCACAGCACAGATTGCAGGAGCCAGCACTCTCCAACCATAGTTATTAGATAGTTATAATTAACTATAACTGTATGTTCTGGCTCACTGCACAATCCCACTGCTCTAGCTACTAAATTTAAATATCTTAACAAGTAGCCTTAAAATCCTTACACACCAACAAACATAACCTTTAATCTCCCTTCTCTTCAGCCAGCAAATCAACCAACTATTTCAATTAATCTCTTAGGGGCTGATTTTTAGATTTGGCTGAGTCCCAAATGGAATTGATCTGAAGTACATGTATTTGACTTACGTCCATAGTGAAGCAAACTTCCTTGAAATAGTTTGAAAATGTAATTTTTTTAGGTTTATGAAATAAACTACTTTCATAAAAATAGGGGAAAACAAAACAGAAAGGGGAAAATTATGAGAAGTTTTTCTCTGTACCTTTGTTTTGAAGGCCATTTCATCAAACCCCCTCTTTAGTTTGAGATGCCCTATTCAGTTGCCAAATTGATTTGATGCATCAAATCAGACTGAGTGCTTATGAGCTGATTTGGTGATTCTATAAACTTAAGAACATGTGCACATGCATTTCATCACTTTAAGATTTTCATTGACTCAGGATAGCGATTTGAAATGGTGATTGAAATCAACTCAAATTGGTAATCCACGCTGAACTGACTTAAGGGAATGAATTGAAATCAAGATATTTAAACTCATCCTTCCTCCACAAATGTGAAGCCTTTGTTCTTACAAGAATAACTGCTATAAACTTTCTGAATTGCAGGTTTCTTTATGAAGGACACCTGCATGCTGTATTCAATGTTTATTAAAACTGCACTCACAACATAAGAAACTACTGTATAGGCATTATTTTTAGACCATTCCTCTTAATTTGCAGTTTTCATTCTGTTCCACCAGGAAACTACTCTCTTTCTTTATTCATGTCAGAAGCACCAACAAAGTACAGACATATAACATTCAACACTGTGCAAGTAAAACAGTCATAAAATAGGTAAAAAAAATTACATTAAAATAGGTCATAAAATATCTTCTATAGGGAAGCCCCATTCGCTTAATTATCCTTTGGATTATTCTACCCTGGTGCGCAGTTTATTTAGTGATTTCCATAAAGGCCAAGGTTGGTTTTGACTAGGTAGCAGATAATCATGTGGTTGTGTCTGATAGCCTGATAGCTCCGTACTTGCCTTCCACAGTTTCAGGTTGGCCTATGGGGGCTGTTTGTTAGGAGGGGTGGAAGTTTTGAGGAAGCTGTTCCTCAATCTCAGTCTAAACCAGGGGTAGTCAACCTTGGCTCTTTTATGACTCGTGGACTTCAACTCCCAGAATTCCTGAGCCAGCTAAGCTGGCTCAGGAATTCTGGGAATTGAAGTCCACGAGTCATAAAAGAGCCAAGGTTGACTACCCCTTGTCTAAACCTTGGAGGTTGATGATGTGTTTAGGTGCATTATAGATGTTTTTCTGTAGATGTTCCTTTAACCCTCTCTTTTTGCAAGGAACTTTCCTGGTGAAATTTTGCAGGGAGGATACCAGCTAGGTAATGCACCTTTTGTATTGGGGCTGCTTTTAGACACCCAGTGGCATGGATCCAATCCCTGGAGGAGGAGTTGGGAGATGGGAGCACTAAGCTGCATGGGGGGCTCGGATCAGGGATCCTTGGGTTCTAGCCCAACAGAGCAGCCATTGCGGAGTCGATCAGACGAGCAACAGGCTGAGCTGAGCGGAGGAAGCCACAGCTGCAACAGGTTGATCAGGAGGCTCCAAGCAAGGATCGGGAGCAGCTGCCGGCAGTTTGTGACAAGGTGGAAGTGGAGTCCACAACTCCTCCCAATCCGAGGATACGCAGGACAGAGAGGAGACATGCACAACACCAGTTGGCCTGACTATTTGCAAGGAGGCAACCTCTCTCTCACACACACATCCATGAAGGGCTGCATTGGTGTCACCCCCACTGCCAGGAGTTCAATTCTCACTGGCTCAAGGTTGACTCAGCCTTCCATCTTTCCGAGGTTGGTAAAATGAGGACCCAGATTGTTGGGGGCAATAGGCTGACTCTGTAAACCACTTAAAGAGGACTGTAAAGCACTATGGGGCGATATATAAGTCTAAGTCAGTGGTTCTCAACCTGTGGGTCGGGACCCCATTTGGGGTCGATTGACCATTTCACAGGGGTCGCCAAGTAAGGCTGTCCGCCATTTTTTTGTCCGCCATTTTTTTTGTCCGCCATTTTTTTTTGTCCGCCATTTTTTTCCCCTTTTCCGGCGGGTGCCTTACCTCCCTTGGGCTGGGCCAGCTGGTGGTCAGCCTGCTCCGTCTCTGCCGCTTGCCAGATACGCCTCGGCCGGCGCAGGGGGCAGAACCACGCGTGCACGGCGCTCCCGGGCAGGGAAAGTCCTCGACTTACGACCGGTTGGGTAGTCCTCGACTTACGACCAGTCTAGTCCTCGACTTACGACCGGTTTAGTCCTCGACTTACGACCGGTTTAGTCCTCGACTTACGACCAGTTGGGGTCGCGGCATTAAAAAGGTTGAGAACCACTGGTCTAAGTGCTATTGCTATTTCTACAAATTTATATTCAGTGTTACCCAATCATTATCTACACTTCCCCATATCAATAAATGCAGCAACTAGATGAATTTTAGATTTTTGTAAATGGAAGACTTCAAGATATGAATTAAGATTTAGATTCTCTCCTCCCCCACACAAAAAAGACCCTGAAATGAACATACATCAGCAAATCTAAAACTGAACTGGCTTTTTATTTGATTTGGCCATTGTACATCTAGTTTTTCTACTATACCCTTTATTCCTCTAACTAGCAAACTGCTGAATAATATGTTTTATATGATTTGGAACATATTACACAATCAGCCCAAGTCTGCCTTGCATAAAATAGCAAGACTACTTTTAATGCAATATTTCTTATGCTAACCCATCAGGGAGTACATGAGTGGCCATTACATTTTTGGCATTTTCCTCTCCTTCCTTTTTTCTTTTCTCTCTCTTTATTTTTGATCCCCTGCTCAGTAGGGTAAAAGCTACTTGATCCTTCCAGAGGATCTCAGTTGATCACTGACAGTTATGAAATGCAGGCAAGAGTTATAGGCTGCCTAAGCCTGATGTAAACATCTCATGATAAATATCATGGAGCTGCATTTTAATGAGGCTGCTGGAAATTTTCTGTTATGCATTGCTGATCATTAAACTCTCACAGAACTACAGTGCCCACGATTCCCTGGGGAGACATAATGACAAGTTGAAGAATATAAAACTGCTAAGCCACTACATGACACTTTTTTTTAAGCAAGGTTGTGATAGAACTGCTGGATTAGCTTATAGGACAGGATTTATGTTTACTGCACTGGAAAAGACAGTGTCTACTCACTTTGCAAACAGTATTTATTACCTTTCCTATTCCCCAACTAGCTGAGATGAAATACTAATTTCTTCACTGTTATATCATGATCCACACAAGTCAAATTGCCCAAGAGGAGAATTAGAGGAGATTAATTCAAAGAATGAACCAAGAACTTGTATTTATTAATCGGGAGATGAAATGTTCTTATCCACCATTATGACACCTTCAAAAATCAATCAGCAATATGAACTCTTGAGGTGTGCAAATTAACAGTGTATTAAAGCAGCAACAGCTTAGAAGGAATAATTAGTGATGATACAACAAGTCTAGGAAATCGTATTTTTACACAGAGGTTTTTCTTCTTCTCACCAATCAAATAGAAAAGGAAAGAGAAGATGTTACACGTAATATTGAAGATACTGAATATAAATATTCTGTGGTCTAGGTTTACAGTAGAAATGGACCAGTTGTGTCTGATGGGCTACACAACAGATCTTCATCCTCTTTGTTGCAGTATTAAGAGCATCCCCAGATTCATGCAGCTCCAAATACATTATATAAATGCATTATAAAAGAGAGAGGGGGAGGAGAGAGGAAGGAAGGGAAAGGGAAGGGAAGGGAAGGGAGGAAGGAAGGAAGGGAGGGAGGGAAAGGGGAGGAGAGGGGAGGGAAGGGAAGGGAAGGGAAGGGAAGAAAAGAGAGAATGAAATGATATGGGAAAGGAAAGGAAAGGAAAGGAAGGAGGGAGGGAGGGAGGGAGGGAGGGAGGGAGGGAGAGAAGGAAGGAAGGAAGGAAGGAAGGAAGGAAGGAAGGAAGGAAGGAAGGAAGGAAGGAAGGAAGGAACAGCTGACTGTATTGTTGCAAGTTTCTGTTTCAAGCCATCCACCACCACCGCCACACACAGTAAGCATGCCAGACCGTGATGCATTATGCAACAGTTCCTGTAACATATACATCACTGTATAAGCAGGAGCTGGAACAGACACAATCTTGCTGATCTGCTAGACTTACAGAAATATTCACACTGGGGAGTGTACAAATCTGTCCAGGGCCTTTTCCAAATGTGAAATGAAGGCTGAAGATCTGGCTCCAATTTGGAGTGTCGAGCCCTTGAAGTCCATTCCAGAATGAAATTGCAAACCTGTTCTCTGAAGAGTTTGTAAGTGTGCGTATAATGTCTATGTGTGCATGCATTAGATCACAGTCTATATTATCAACTTTTTTTTCTTTCTTCATGAATTCTACTTTCTGCAATGCCAATAAACAAAAGATTGATGCTGGTAGCAAGATTTATTCCACATTGCTGTAGGCCTTCCACTGGCCAAATCCATACAGCCATAATCTTTGGAATTATTCTACTTTTATAATTCAAGAGGAATAGCCATATGTTACTCCATTTAAAGTAAGTGGACACTAGCCATGAATTCTATTTCCTTCACCCTCTCTAATGTCCAAAATCTTTACAACCGAATAATAGAGTCGAAAGGGACCTTGGAGGTTTTCTAGTCTAACCCCTTGCTCAAGCAGGAGACCCTATACCATTGCAGACAAGTGTCTATCCAGTCTTTTCATAAAAAACTTCAGTGATGGAGCACCCACAACTTCTGGAGGCAAGCCGTTCCACTGATTAATTGTTCTAACCATCAGGAAATTTCTCTTTAGTTCTAAATTGGTTCTCTCTAAATGGATTAGTTTCCATCCATTGCTTCTTGTCCTGACTTCAGGTGCTTTGGAGAATAGGTTGACACCCCTCCCCTTCTTTGTGTCATCCCCTCAAATATTGGAACATTGCTATCATATCTCCCCTAGTCCTTCTTTTCACTAGACTAGACATACCCAAATCCTGCAACAGTTCTTCATATATTTTAGCCTCAAACCCTGTAATCATCTTTGTTGCTCTTTTCTGCACTCTTTCTAGAGTCTCAATATCTTTTTTATAATATGGTGACCAAAACTGGATGCAATATTCTTAGTGTGGTCTTACTAAGGCTTTATAAAGCAGTGCTGGTTCTTCACGTGATCACTTGATACTGTATACAAACATCATTCAGTGTTTGTCCCATGAAACTAATTTCAGACAGTTTTTTTCCCTTATTGAAAACCTATCGCTCTACTTCTTTCTCCTCTCCCGTCATTAAAAATTGAAGTTCACCAGAACAAGCTTTGTTTTGGTTCATGAAGCAATGCGATATTCTAGGTATGCATTTTATATATACTCATATGAAAATAAAGTCTGCCCACCTTCCATTAAAGGAAACAAGACAGTAATCCTCAACTTACAACAGTTTGTTTAGTGACCATTCAAAGTTACAACGGCAGCAAAAAAGTGACTTATGACCGTTTTTCGCATTTATGACCATTGCAGCCACCCAAGGTCATATGACCAACTTTTGCAACCTTCTGACAAGCAACGTCAATGGGGAAGCCAGATTCACTTAACAGCTATGGCAAGAAAGATCATACAATGGGGCAACACTCACTTAACAATTGTCTCACTTAGCAACAAAAAGTTTGGACTCAGTTGCGGTCTTACATTGAGGACTACCTGTATTATTGGAGTCTATTAGTCTAGAACAGACATGTCAAACTCGCAACGTCACATAACGCCGCGCAACATATCGGGACGGTTTTGCCATTGCTTGCAATGGGGTGGGTGTGGCTTCCGGATGACGCATCTGGCCCATGGGCTGGCAGTTTGACACCCCTGGTCTAAAAAGATGGAAATATGAAATGGAGAGGTCCTTGCACCTTAAGAGCAAGTCACTGAACTTCATAATGACACAAGGTATTTGGCAACAAACCACCTTTCCTCGGAGAGTGATGGACCTGCAGATTTAAGCAGAAATGGGATGACTACCTATATCAAGATTGTGAAGCATTGTATTTCTTACTATGCCCAAAGGAGTTGAGAAACATGATCTTTCTAAGATATTGGAC
>NW_015389832.1:8832-14274 GCF_001527695.2 Protobothrops mucrosquamatus
GAATGAAGGATTGCCATCAGAAGAAGAAATAATCAGGAAAATATTGGAATGTGCAGAGATGGACAGATTAACTATGAGGTTGAAAGATAAAGAAGATACAGACTATTATCAAATTTGGGACCTATTTTATTGTTGGCTAGAGGAAAGAATGAAGGATTAGGAATTGAACATGTATTAGCATAGCAAACTCCAGACAACTCATTGATTGGAAAAATTAACATATGTTTATGAAAAAAAAACACCAATAAAATCTTTATTAAAAATAAATAAAAGACTCAAAATAGCCATGAAGTGAGAATCCTACTTTCCTACAAAAGGTTCAAAGTTTGGTTGCTTTTTAAAAAAAGACCATATGTCCAACTGAATGGAAAGGGTGGTCATCTGCCACAGTATCTGTGTCAAAGGCAAACAAATCCTATTTCTCCTCTACAAGATCTTGTGCAAAATCTTGTAGCTCGGAGGGAATTGAATGGATTACTGTCTCCAATGTAAAGTTGATACTGGTGATAGCAGTTGATTATCTAGATGTGACTCAGTGATGTCCTTCGAGAAGAGCTAAAAATTAGACCCCTCTTGATCCTTCAAAAAGCTAAGCTTCCTGGAGAACAGCTATTCTTTGCTTCCTGCAGAGGTGAGAAGGTCTCTTCCTGCTGGATTGGAAGTGTCCCACACCTGGCACTGAACCAAGAAAGCATCCAAGCTAATGCCATGTGGGAGCCCCACAGATAATCCTTCATCTTGATTACCTATTAAATAACTTTATTATTAGTAGCCTATCTTTGGATCTACGTCTGGCAGCACAAACATCACTGAAACCTTGAAAGAAGACATGGAGCTTGAGTCAAAAGTTCCCCCCCCTCCCCATAATTTTTTCCAAGCTCATGAATTTGGCAAGGAAAGACTAGTGTGTTTTTCATTAAGGGGTAGAGCTTGACTCTATGACAGCTGTTCTTGATTTGGAGTTTTAAAAGTTGCAGGTTACTTGCTGTCTATATTTTGTTTTATAGTCTTTAGTCTTTCATAATAGTTCCTACAATCTCCCCCCCCCCTTTTTTTTTCTGGATGGGATTTAAGAGACTGTGGGATTAAGTGTTGGGAGACGGATGGCTTAGGGAACCTGTGGTAAGAATAAACACATGCGAAGAGAGAAAGATGTAATATTTTGCTGGATGAACACATCAAGGGAGAATTAGATGAGTATGGGTTGCTGAGTTGTCAAGTTCCATTAGTGGAGGGATTAACAAGCTTGAAGGACAATGTTCAATCCTTATTAGATCATTGTTGTCCTGAGGTAAAATGTACATAAATGGCGATATTGACTTTGTGAATAATAATGAGAGATGCTTCTGAATACATCCTTCTGTGAATTTTGCCCTAGTTTTGCAGCTTGAAATGAAATATTTTGGGGTTTCTGTAAATTTAGAAAATAGGTTACTTTCAGTGATGCTTATATCTTTTTAAACCTATAAAGCAGCGGTTCTCAACCTATGGGTCGCAACCCCATTTGGGGTCGATCGACCATTTCACGGGGGTCGCCAAGCAAGGCTGACCGCCATTTCTTTTCCCCTTTTCCGGCGGGTGCCTTACCTCCCTTGGGCTGGGCCTGCTCCGTCTCTGCCGCTTGCCAGCTACGCCTCAGCCGGCGCAGGGGGCGGAACCACGCATGCGTGGCACTCCCGGGCAGGGTAAGTCCTCGACTTACGACCGGTTGGGTAGTCCTTGACTTACGACCGGTTTAGTCCTTGACTTACGACCGGTTTAGTCCTTGACTTATGACTGGTTTAGTCCTCAACTTACGACCGGTTTAGTCCTCGACTTACGACCGGTTGGGGGGTCGCAGCATTAAAAAGGTTGAGAACCACTGCTATAAAGGTAAAGATTTTCCCTATCCAGTTGTGTCCAACTCTAGGGGGCAGTACTCATCTCTGTTTCCTAGCCAAGGAAGCTAACACTGTCGGAAGACACTTCTGTGGTCATGTGGCAAGCATGACTATATGCCAAGATACACAGAACGCTGTTACCTTCCCACTGAAGTGGTACCTATTTATCTATTCACATTTGCATGCTTTTGAACTACTAGGTGGGCAGGAGATGGAGCAAGTAATGGGAGATCAGCTGATTACTCAGCACTCGAGTCTTGAACCTGGGCTGAGAGCTTTCCAGCTGACAAGCTCAGCCTCTTTAACCTATACCTGCATATAACTGAATATATTCTTCCATTTGACGGAGAAAGAGACAAAATGAAAGCTGCCTCTGGGTTTGTGTGTGCCAGTATTTCATCTTGAATATTGATTCCCACATGATATGGCATGGCTAGGCTAAAAAGATGTCTAAAAGAACAAACTTGATATAAGCAAAGTGTATAATAATTAGATACCTACAGTTGAGTCCTTTAGCTTGAAGTCTGTTCAGATGGAAATTGGTGAGAAATATCGCAACCAGATTACATTCTAGAAATGCTCTTCCACCCAGCCCCAGTATTATTATCATTTGACTGGCTGCAATTTGTTTTTGAATCCAGTTGAAAAGGAGACAAATCTTGGTCGCTCTAATGATTGGGAGAGAAGCAGTTGAAACATCAGCCTGTTGGTCTCTTGGATCTCATGGGATCCTTGGATACATTGGATCCTTTCAGCGAGGTTGGTGGAAATGAGATCTGAAGAACACACCTTGCAGCAGTTTATGGCAACAATACCCAGATTTAGACTTCCTTTGCTGAAAACTCAGGATTGCAGAACATTATGGGCTACAAAGCACTAAACTAGAGAAAATGAGCCTAATTTGCAGAAAGTAAACATAATAGATTCCTCATTTGGTGAATTCTACAATCCATGCCAGTCTTAGAGGAGATCACATCTGTTAAGGATCAAATTCACAGTTGAGCAGGGAGATGGTTCTAGAATCATCACTGATGATGGACAAAGGTGAAAGAGATGTGCAAGAGGTGTGTGTGTGTGTGTGTGTGTATGTGTGTGTGTGTGTTATCAGTTGTGACTGATAAATCAGTTCCCTCTGATAATAATTACCTAGATAGTTGAAACATATATTAATACCTTGACTGGAATATTTATTTATTTAATTGTTATACTGAATTCCCAGTTTTCATTTGGGAGATGAAGTCAGCATTGTCAGCCTTCCCATACAGAAGACAAGACTTAGATGAACTAATTCTACCTTATTGTAAGACTACATTAACAGAACCTTGTTAAGTCTGAAAGTATAAATTTCCCAGTGTCTGAGGAATTCTGGGAGTTGAAGTCCACAAGTCATAAAAGGGCCAAGTTTGAAGACCCCTGCTATAGGGCATTGCACGCCAAAACAACTAGAGACAAAAACAGTTTTTTCCCCCCATGTCATCAATCTGCTACACAACTAATTCCCACAATATTTTGGGTAGTGTCTTATGCCCTAGGATATCAAACCATGTATTAGGGCTATATTACTATTAGTCTTCTCATCTTTCGTATTACCTGTTCCGATAGCATCTTATGACTATCACTTTGTTGTTTGTATCTTATGATCTATGTCGATTGCTTTTATTTAGTATCTTATGATTGTCACTGATGTTGTATCTTATGATTTATGATGATTGTATTATATGTTCATAATTTATCACTTGTTGTTTGTATGTACACTGAGAGTTTATGCACCAGAGACAAATTCCTTGTGTGTCCAATCACACTTGGCCAATAAAGAATTCTATTCTATAAAGAATTCTATTCTTGAGTTCAAGTGCATTTTACAGAGCAACAAAGCTACATGGAAGTTAAGTCCCAGATGGCAAAAAAAAAAAAAAGTCAGAAAAGTCCTATATGACAATAAAACTTACTTCTGTGCCTTAATGGCCCCTTGGTGTCCAGAAGCCAACAAGGAAAGCTTTTCATAGCATGAAAACCAAAGTTTTTATTTGCTTGTACCTGCACATCAAGCTGAGGTTAAAACTTGAGCTATAATATCCATTTGAAAAAGTGCCAATTCTCGATGTTCGAAAATGAGATTAAGCACAGCACAGCAAGTAAATCAGAGCTAAGATGTCTTCAGAGAGAGATGAACATGTCATCTTCAAGATCACACAGAATATGAGAGTTTGAATGCCAGCCAGAAGAGAATGGAGATGGAGAGCACTTGTATCACAGATCTCCCTGGAATGAAAAATGGGTATTTTTCCTTACCGAAGGTGTATGACAGGACTGGTGTTACTGAGATGGAAAATCGACTAGCATTTCTGTTTCTCTTTTAAAAAGTGACTTGGCCATTTGGTCTTTCCAGGAAGTGCCAGGAAAGAAGCCTGAGAATGCTGCTAGTACTTTATTTGTATCTCACCTCTATCATTATTTCTACAAATAAGTCAAGATGGCGAACACATCCAATGGACCCTCCTCCTCCTGTTTTCCCAAAAACAACCACCCTGTGACCCAAAGGTGCTTTTCAAAAGGCAACTGGACTTTCTTTGCTTTTTTTCCCCCTTAAAGACGTTTCGCTTCTCATCCAAGAAGCTTCTCCAGTTCTGAATGAATGGTGGGGAATGGACGGATTTATATTCTTTGCAGCCATTTGGGCCTTAGCACTCTGAAGGTCAGTTGTTAGCTCTCTGAGAGTCGTTGAAGCTACTTGGGGTTATCTGTTCCCTCAGGGTCACCTGAATCAGAGCCTTCTTGGAACTGAGGGCACAGATAAACCCCCAAGTGGCCTCAACGACTCTCAGAGAGCTAATGACTGACCTTCAAAATGCTAACACCTAGACCAGGGGTAGGCAACCTTGGCTCTTTTATGACTCGTGGACTTCAGCTCCCAGAATTCCTTAGCCAGCATGGCTCAGCTTGGAAACCTCTCCCTTTCCCCTCAGCATGGCTGGCTCAGGAATTCTGGGAGTTGAAGTCCACGAGTCATAAAAGAGCCAAGGTTGCCTACCCCTGGCCTAGAGGGCTGCAAAGAATATAAATCTTTCCATTCCCCATCATTCAGTCAGAACTGGAGAAGCTTCTTGGATGAAAAGCGAAATGTGTTCAAGGAAAAAAAAGAAACAAAGAAAGTCCAGATGCCTTTTGAAAAGCACCCTTGAGACAACCATGACCTGGATGGCTGAGAATCTCCATAGAAAACAGCCCTGTGAGGTGAGTTAGGCTAAGAATGAGTGACTGGTCCAAAGTCAACTAGCCAGCTTTTATGGCTAAGGCATGACTTGATCTCATGGTCTCCGATGTACCTTAACGTCTAGTCCAAAATGGGCTAGCGTACTATCATAGTGGCTTTGAGAAAGTTTTTAAAAGTTGGAAGAACATTCTCAGCCATTCCTTACATTTTAGAAAGTAAGTGCAACCCTTGTCCAGCCTGATCACTTTTCCACATCCATTTTAAAAAAAATGTTATATATTTTTTTCACTTCCTCAAAATTATTGATAGTACAAGCTAGGCACGGAACAGCAGTTACAGCAAAGGAGA
>NW_015389832.1:14374-28876 GCF_001527695.2 Protobothrops mucrosquamatus
AAAATAATAGTCAAAAAGAAAGAAAAGCAGGTGGGGAAACCTCATTCCCCCACAGAAATCAGGCTTTAAAGAAGAAGGTGTGCAGAAACAAAAGCAGCACACAGGAATCAGGCTTTAAAGAAGAAGGTGTGCAGAAACAAAAGCAACAAGCAGGAAGAAATTAAATCAATGTTGGAGAAGCTGAATAGAAGTAAATTTCAAATGCATGAGGGTATGGGGGGGGAGGCGTTGTGACGAAAGGCAGAAAAAAAAGATATCCGAGCAAACGTTAACTCTGCATTGAAAAGACAGCTTGGATTGGTACGAGTGATCAATGGGGGAAAGGGGCAGAGGTGCAGGAGCCCCTGATTAGACAAACTCTTTCCTTTGGGTGGAATCCAGATCAGCAGCAGAACAGCTGCACATGTAAAACAAAACTCCTGGTTAATAAAGGAAGGAGAGCCAGGTGTAATCATCTCAGTCTTATGTTCTGAATGCACAAATTGGGCTAGTCAACATCTTTGGGAAATCATACAGCATATACACAGTGGAATAGGTTTCAGGTGTTGAGATGACACACTGGGTATTTCTCCTATTCTCTGTGTGCACATTTGGAAAGTGAAGACCTGAAAGAACGTTCTTTTTCATATATTTAAAGTGGGAATAACACTGAATTTCATACCTTCCCGGTCCAGATATCAAAACTAAGTGACTCCTAATACTAATTTCCTGGAAATTAGGACTCTACAGCCCTTGGACTAGAATGGCAATCTGAACTGAAGAAAACCTCTGCTCATCACCATTCCTGTAAGAGAAGCAGAGGCAGAGCCGGGGGCTGGCGTCAAGAGAGCAATTAGTCTGGAGTCATTATGTTGCCACAAGTGATCCAGTCCCCCCTGAATTCAATTAACTGTTATCTAGTGTCAATTTGGTATTAGCTGACTAGATTGTTGTGTATAGGCTTGAGCAATAAATCTTCTAAACTGCAACTTAACGTATGGTCCTGATCTTTTGCGCCTGACAATTCCAGACACATTTCTAGATGAGATGTTTACTGCTGATACAAAGCAGGCCATGCCTTTTCTGACATTGCACGGAAATAATTTCTGATAAAAGCTGATATTTTGCGTGAGAAGTGTGCCAAAACAGCATAAGCCCTAAACTAAGACCAACACATTTTTAAAAAATACCTGCTCAAAGTTTCCAAGAAAACCTGGTTATGCCTGATATATTTGATATATGGTCCTGTTCATTTTGTACATTCATCCCATCCAGTGGGGTCCTCGGCCTCTTCCAAATAAATGCATTCAGCCTCTAAAAGTTTGTTCATCCCTCATCTTGGCTATGAATCTACTGAAAAAAGGTGCTTCATAAGACCAAGTCTGTTTGTTCAGAATTCTGTTTCTCACAGTAGACAACCTGATGTTTTCCAGTGTTTCCAAGCAGGACTGGGACAAAACAATTCTTGTTGTTATTCCCTGCAACAGGCATTTGAAGGCATGCTGCATCCAACCCAGATGTAAAACTCCATGAATTTATCCAGCACCACCTTAAAGCCAACTATGGTAATAGCAATACCACACCTGGTGGCAATGAATTTTGAAGATTAATTATGTGTTTTGTGAAGAAATGGTTCTTCGCCTCCTCTAAATGTCCTTCCAGTCAGCTTCATCAAATGACCTCTGACATTAAAGTTATAAGAAAACACAAACTTCTCTGCGTCCAATTTTTTCATGCCACACATGTTCTTTTACAGTCAATCAATTCCTAATCACTGATGTTAGTTTGAACTTGGGGGAAAAAAACAACAACTTGAGTTTCAGTGGACCTTTTGCATTGTTGTATCAAAAGGAAATCTTTTCAGCCACCACTTTGAATGGCGTGGCATAAAAGTAGGACAGGTTGCATTAGCAATGCACACACACACACACACACACACACACACACACACAATGGCATGCGTGCGTGTCTTTGAATCCAACAAATTTATCCTAGCTCTTAGTTCATTTTTGGCAAAGACGCTGCTTGGCCCACGAGACAGTACAGTTTTGAGATCATTTGTTTGGTTTTAATTTTCCATCTGTCATGATGTGTGGGAGGATAAGAATGGTGCCCTTAACGTCTCAAGTAGGAGACTATTTCTGGAACCAGATTTGACCTGCAGTAAATAATAGGTTCACACTGAGCTACTGTTAAATTAGTAGCACAGTGTAAGGCAGGTCAGATGGAAATATGCAAGGATATAAAATAAATAGCCACTGCTATTCTGTCTGGGAGCCTAGAAAACATTAAAACTTCTGTGGAGACATTATTAAAGATCTGCCATTCCGTAGTAGGAATATAGTCTTATCGGATGCCTTAACTTTATGGAGCGGCTAGGAGCACTTCCCAAACTGTGGAGCATTTCCATTGCATCATTTTCTGATGTTGCCTTAGCTGCTGCCATGACCTACACACTGCTTAGCTCATAATTTGACTATAGGTAGTCCCCAATCTATGACTGTAATGGAGCCTGCCAATTACAATGATGGTTGAAAAGTGGATGACCATCTGACTGAACTGATTTTATAACCTCTTATTGTGGCAGTTGTAAAGCAAACAAAGTGGTCATTAAAAAAAACCCCATTGTTTGCTATAGTAATCAGATAAGCTTTATTTTCATTTTTTTTCCTGTGGGCACAACGGCACACATTAAAAATAAAATTTACTTGCTTGCTCTTACATAGCACACATTTAGAGCATACTATATACAACATATGTATAGACCCTTACATATAAGTAACATATAAATATTAATCACTAGTCCATCTTGAATACCTAACAGAAGGAGGAAGCTTTAGAGTTCACAAGGTTAATGCTGTATGGAATGAAACTCTGGCTGAATCTGGATGTTCTGCTTTGGATACCATGGAGCCCCCTCCTCCCAGAAGGTAACAAGGAAAACAGGTCGTGAAGAGGATGTGTAGTGTCCCAGACAATAACAGCAATTGCACTTGGACTTATATATCACTTCATAGTGTTTTACAGCAGTGGTTCTCAACCTTTTCTTCTCCGTGGACCCCTCCCTTTAAATACCTTTTGTGGCCATGGACCATGGCCCCCAAGATGTAACTCATGATTTAAATCTAACATTTCTTCAAGCCTTCATGGACCCCCTGTGACAACATTGTGCCCCCCCCAGGAGTCCATGGACCACAGGTTGAGAACCACTGCCTTACAGCCCTTCCTAAGTGGTTTACAGAGGCAACATATTGCCCCCAACAATCTGGGTCTTCATTTTACCGATCTCAGAAGGATAGAAGGTTGACTCAGCCTTGAGCCAGTCAGGATCGAACTCCTGGCATTTTTGCTAAAAGCTAGAAATAAATGCTGGTTTTCAGCAAAAACTTTGTAAATTGTGGTCATCTTTCTGCAGAACGCTACCACCTGCTATAAATGAAGGCTGGCTGAGGAGTATCCAAAATCTGGTCACATGACCAAGGGGAGAGGTGGCTATGAGAACTTTTGGACCAGGTTATAAGTACCTTTGGGGGGGGGGGGTACTTATGTTGTAGCTTTGAATAGTTGCTGAGTGACTGATCATAAGTTGATGACTACCTGTATTACAACGGGCTATAGAGGGTAGGCCCTTAAAGGCATTAGGGAAATTGCAGCCATTCCAAGGTGACACCCAGTTAGGAGCATATTGGTGGGAGCATAAAAGAGCTCTGCTGGCTCAGCCCCATTGGTTTCCAGTAGCCTTCCATAGGTCATGCCCTTCTACTTAAGCAATGGTTTCTCTTTTGCCACAAATATTCACCCAGGAGATATATTCAGATAAAGGCCTTCTACTGCTACCCAGCAAAGATGTCCTCTGGTAGGGGTGAAAAATGTCAAGAAGATGGCCATAACAACATCAAAGCTTCATCTCTTTTCTACATGTGTAGCATGCACAAGTATGGTGGAATGTAGCCTGAAGTCCCAGGACAGAAGGGCTGCCTCCCAAAGGGCAAAGAGACAGTGGACCCTGGGATGTCTGGTAACAGGAAGAGGGCTAAGACAGCTCCTCCCTAGCAGTTCACAGGGTATATCTACAGTTATGCAGATAGTTGCTTTAGTCTGGCAAGATTCTGTCTGTGGGTAAATAACAATTAAGAAACTACTCACAAGTAACTCAACACGTTGTTCTTGGTTCTTGGGGACTGACAGAAGCATCCATAAAAACCACCTGGGCTTCAAAGATGTATTCACATCTTGGCTTTTTGCCCCCCCCTTCCCCACTAAAGACCCTCCTCTTACTTGAAATGTATCTTTTTTATTGTTATCTTTTTCATGTCAACTTTCATGGAAATTCCTTCCTCCAGACTGCTAGTGGGCGTCTTCTGTGTTTTAATATCAAAGAACCTATCTGATTTCTTAACTTGCCCATGCCTATCACACCCACACTGCCCATGCCTGTTACCGCTCTTTTTTATTGCTGATATTACATATTTTTATGTCTTTAAATTGTATTTTAATTGCATGTTTTATTGCTGCATGGAGAGAGTTTAATTCAGAGGGAGGGCAGTGATGCTGGCTGAAGAGCCATTTTCTCTACTTCCCTTCATCTGGGGAAAACTGTTAGAAGCAGACCTTCTCTTGACCCTTCCCCCACTTCACCTGTCACCTGTCTCAAGGGAAGAAAAGCAGTGGAAATGAGAGAGGAAGGATCCGATTTCTTCTTCTCTCCTGTATGTAGGCATTCATTCCTTTGATTTTGTTTTAAGGCTATGCACTTATTTGTGTTATTTATTCATTCATTTATTAGATTGATATTTAGGCAGAACAAGAAGCAACAGATGGAAACTAATCAAAGAAAGAACCAACCTAGAACTAAGGAGAAACTTCCTGATAGTTAGAACAATCAATCAATGGAACAGCTTGCCTCCAGAAGTTGTGGATGCTCCAACGCTGGAGGTTTTAAAGAAGAGATTGGACAGCCAATTGGGTATGTCTAGTCTAGTAAAAAGAAGAACGATTGCAGTGTTCCAATATCTAAGGAACTGCCACAGAGAAGAGGGAGTCAATTTATTCTTCAAAACACCTGAAGGCAGAAGAAGAAGCAATGGATGGAAACTAATCAAGGACAGAACCAACCTAGAAATAAGGAGAAATTTTGTGACAGGTAGAACAATTAATCAGTGGAACGGCTTGCTGTCAGAAGTTGTGAAGGCTGCAACACTGGAAATTTTTAAGAAGAGATTGGACAACAATTTGTCTGAAATGGTATAGGGTCTCCTGCTTGAGCAGGGAGTTGGACTAGAAGACCTCCAAGGCCCCTTCCAACTCTGTTATTATGTTAAAAGCACTCACGGCTTCAGTCCTCTTCTCTTCTAGACATGATCATTGTCCAGATGGAGTAGGTGTTGAAAATGCACTTCTTTAAACAGCAAACATTTTTCAACCAGCTGCTGCACTAGATGACTTTAGTACAGGAAAGACTTTAGTACAGGAAAGCATATAGTCATTCTCAAGTCATACACCCAGTTCAGTTGGTTTAGATACATCTTATCCAAGGGCAATTAAAGTCAAGCTTTATTTCAAGCATGATGATGCTGTTGTATGCAGACTTAGATCTCTTAATCAAGGGGTTAAAAAAATACAGTGCTTTTATAAGAAAGAAAGCTAGCGGTGGTGCAGTGGTTAGAATGCAGCATTTCTGCTGACTGCCATCTGCCAGGGGTTTGGCAGTTCGATCCTGACTGGCTCAAGGTTGACTCAGCCTTCCATCCTTCTGAGATTGGTAAAATGAAGACCCAGATTGTTGGGGGCAATATGCTGACTCTGCAAATTGATTAGAGAGGGCTGTAAAGCACTGTGAAGTGGTATATAAGTCTAAGTGCTATTGCTATAAGATCAATCATTAATAACATGTAAAAGAGGTCGAGTTTGATATATGTATAAATATTCTTCATGTAATATCTTATTAGATCCTTCCATCCTTCCTTCCTTCCTTCCTTCCATCCTTCCATCCTTCCTTCCATCCTTCCTTCCATCCTTCTTTCCTTCCTTCCTTCCTTCCTTCCTTCCTTCCTTCCCAAACTCCAAACTTCATTTTTTCAAAATTCATATTTCTTGTCAGCAGTCACATAATTTAGATTTTTTCCTGCAGTTTGCCCCATCAGTTGTCAACCTTTCTCAGGACAAGCCTTCAAGCAGAACCTTGACACCATACTCATTTCATAACAATATACCCCGACATGCACACAATTATAGCTTTGCACATTAAGATGCAAATGTGATCATATTATCATAAGTACATTAATTTATGCATCTGATGAAGTGAGTTGCAGTTCACAAAAGCTTATCCCCGTTAATAAAATGTGTTAGTCAGAAAAGATGCTTCTCCGGATCTTTTTATCGCCAGAAATGAACACAGCTCTCTTCCAGTTGTGGCCTTGGAAGTTCACTGCTAACTGTTATACTTATATTCAACAGTTCCGGCCCTATTTTAGTACACAACACATAATTATAAAACAAAAATCTTTTGGAACTATGTAGTTTTAAACTGTTGGCAGATTTATGCCTAGGCGAATAACTGCAGCTGTTAAGTGAACACATTGTCATTAAGCAAATCTAGCTTCTCTCATTGACTTTGCTTGTTGGAAGCTGGATAGGAAGGTTGCAAATGGTGATCATATCAATCAGACAATTATTCAGACTAGAGCTGGAAGGGACCTTGGAAGTGTGCTGCAGCTGCCAAAAAGGCCAACACAGTGCTAGGCTGCATTAACAGAGGGATAGAATCAAGATCACATGAAGTATTAATACCACTTTACAAGGCCTTGGTAAGGCCACACTTGGAATACTGCATCCAGTTTTGGTCACCACGATGTAAAAAAGATGTTGAGACTCTACAAAGAGTACAGAGAAGAGCAACAAAGATGATCAGGGGACTGGAGGCCAAAGCATATAAGGAACGGTTGCTGGAATTGGGTATGTCTAGTTTAACGAAGAGAAGGACGAGGGGGACATGATAGCAGTCTTCCAATATCTCAGGGGCTGCCACAAAGAAGAGGGAGTCAAGCTATTCTCCAAAGCGCCTGAAGGCAGGACAAGAAGCAACGGGCGGAAACTAACCAAAGAGAGAAGCAACCTAGAACTAAGGAGAAACTTCCTGACAGTTAGAACAATTAACCAGTGGAACAACCTGCCTCCAGAAGCTGTGAATGCTCCAACACTGGAAGTTTTTAAGAAGAAACTAGACAGCCATTTGTTCAAAATGGTATAGGGTTACCTGCCTGAGTAGGGGGTTGGACTTGATGACCTCCAAGGTCCCTTCCAACTTTATTATTATTATTATTATTATTATTATTATTATTATTATTATTATTATTATCATCATCATCATCATCATCATCATCATCATCATCATCATCACTACTACTACTACTACTACTACTACTACTACTACTATTATTATTATTATTATTATTATTATTATTATTATTATTATTATTATTATTATTATTATTATTATTATTATTATTATTATTATTATTATTATTATGTCTTCTAGTCCAAGCCCCTACTCAAGCAGGAGACCCTATACCATGGGTAGGCAACCTTGGCTCTTTTATGACTCGTGGACTTCAACTCCCATAATTCCTGAGCCGGCATGGCTCAGCTTGGAAACCTCTCCCTTTCCCCTCAGCATGGCTGGCTCAGGAATTCTGGGAGTTGAAGTCCACGAGTCATAAAAGAACCAAGGTTGCCTACCCCTGCACTATACCATTTCAGACAGGTGGCTGTCCAAACCTTTCTTGAAAGCCTCCAGAGATGAAGCACCTACAACTTCTGGAGGCAAGCAGTTCCACTGGTTAATTGTTCTCACCCTGCAATACTGCAACTGCCATAAATACATGCTGGTTGCTAATGTTTTGATTCCATGACTGTGGGGATGGTGCATTTTGATTTTGATTCCATGACCATGGGGGATGCTGCATCTGCTGTAAGTACGAGAACTCGTTGTAAGTCACTGTTTCAGTGCTGTTGTAACTTCAAAGAGTTGCTAAAGGAATGGTTGTAAGTTGAGAATTACCTGTATGCTCCACGTAGAAATCCAAGGCCACTTTGCAATCACAAAATAGCTATGATTTTGTTAGGGTGGTTCTTCCCCCACCACAGAGCAGACCTGCAGGTTTGGGAACCTCCCTGATCTTCAGCAGTCAATGGATTCACAAGTGTCTGTGTTGACACCCTTGGCACAAGGAAAGATAATCCTTGACTTACAACAGTTCGTTTAGTTCAAAGTTACAACGGCACCGAAGAAGTGACTTATGACCGTTTTTCACACTTACAACCGTTGCAGCTTCCCCACGGTCCTGTGTGATCAATATTCAGATGCTTGGCAACTGACTCGTACTTATGACGGTTGCAGTGCCTCAGAGTTATGTGATCACCTTTTGTGACCTTCTGACAAGCAAAGTCAAAGGGGAAGCCAGATTCACTTAACAACTGTGTTCCTAACTTAACACCGGCAGTGATTGACTTAACAACTGTGGCAAGCAAGGTCTTAAAATGGGGCAAAATTCACTTAACAAACATCTCGCTTAACAACAGAAATTTTGGGCTCAGCTGTGGTTGCAATTTGAGGACTACCTGTATACCACAATTATTCCTGAGGCTGTTAGATTGACAATAATTTGCCATATCTGAGGTGCCACTTAACAGGTTCTTCACTTACAGAGTTATTAACAACTTGCAATTTGTGAACAAAGGTATTTTAGTAATAATTTCAACTTATTTTTAAACTTTTCATAATATTTTTTATTACTTAATTGGCTCATTCATCACCTTGACAGGGTAGAAAGGAAAATAAACAGCAAAGACCTAATAATTATCTGTTAATAAAATAATGATTATATTAAAATAATCATATTGATATTTTCCACACTTATTATTTCCATTTTCCATGGTGCGCAAGCCATACACAGATGAAAACTTGCTCCCCATAACACCCAAACCCTTAATCTGATCATTAAGTACAATCACATTGAGGCTGATTTATATATTTATCTTTTACAGAGTTTTGTTCAATGTATAGAACAAGATGGTGAGGTAAAAGCAGAACCGATTGATGAAAAGTACTAATTCATGGACTTTTGCTGTTGAAATAGGATGTGGGAATTAAGGAATGGGGGGAAAAAATGACAGAGGGATTTTTAGAAGCAGCCCTTGTCTAGACCTGACTTTAAAAAAAAGCAATAACGCTTGTCAGCCTTATGACTCATCAAAAGATTTAAACTTTCACAAGCCGAAGTCCCGTAGTTTTGAAAGCAGATGGTGAGGAACAAATGATTCTCAATTCCATCTTGACTACTGCAATTCCCGTTTTAATTGTATCTTAGGCAACCGGCCGGATGCCTTTAGATCAAGCAGCCAGCTCAGACAAAGCGAGAATTATGCCCCAACCCTACAGATCTCGTCAGTCATCTGAAGCTTACAAACAGGGGAAAATGCCGTCTGAAGCCTCCTCCATCACCCTTAAGCTCACTGCTCTCCTCTCCTCACGTATGATTAATAACATCTGGGATCCAAAATGAGTTCAGCTGCAATCTAATAAACTTGGTATCAATTGTGCAGGGCACAAATAACCATGTAATGCAATAACTCTACATGTAGCAGACAAACAGAGGCTCAATAGTTCAACCCATGAAGAAATGAGAAGGTGTGAGATTCATTAAATTGCTGGGCATAGCCTTAATCTCGTGCGGCAATCACCTGCAGCTTTGTTACCTCTTCCAAGTTTCTCAAGCAAGGGCAGGAGAAAGAATGAAATGTTGAACAAGGTTGCGTCTTAGGCCCAGTACTCTTCAATATCTTCATCAATACTTAGGTGAGGGAATAGAAGAGGAACACATCAAATTTGCAGACGACACCAAGCTGGCAGGAACAGCCAACACTCCAGAAGACAGGCTCAAGATACAGAAGGATCTTGACAGACTTGAACATTGGGCGCTATCTAACAAAATGAAATTCAGTAGTGAAAAAAGTAAGGTTCTACATTTTGGCAAGAAAAACCAAATGTACAGGTATAGTATAGGGGGTACCTTGCTCAATAGTAGCAACTGTGAGAGGGATAATAATAATTAATAATTAATTAATAATAATAATAATAATAATAATAATAATAATAATAATAATAATAATAATAATAATAATAATAATAATAATAATAAAGTTGGAAGAGACCTTGGAGATCATCTAGTCCAACCCCCTGCTCAGGCAGGTAACCCTATACCATTTTGGACAAATGGCTGTCCAGTCTCTTCTTAAAAGCCTCTAGTGTTGGAGCATTCACCACTTCTGGAGGCAGGTTGTTCCACTGGTTAATTGTTCTAACTGTCAGGAAGTTTCTCCTTAGTTGCTTCTTGTCCTGGATGCAGTATTCCAAATGTGGCCTTACCAAGGCATTGTAAAGTGGTATTAATACTTCACGTGATCTTGATTCTATCCCTCTGTTAATGCAGCCTAGCACTGTGTTGGCTTTTTTGGCAGCTGCAGCACACGGCTGGCTCCTAGTTAAATGATCACAGAGTCCTAGTGGACAATCACTTAGATATGAGCCAGCAGTGTGCTGCAGCTGCCAAAAAAGTCAGAGGGATAGAATCAAGATCACGTGAAGTGTTAATACCACTTTATAACGCCTCAGTAAGGCCACATTTGGAATACGGCATCCAGTTTTGGTCACCACGATGTAAAAAAGATGTTGAGATTCTAGAAAGAGTGCAGAGAAGAGCAACAAAGAGGATTAGAGATCTGGAGGCTAAAATATATGAAAATTGGGTATGTCTAGTTTAATGAAAAGAAGAATTGGAGTGATAGGATAGCAGTGTTTCAATATCTGAGGGGCTGCAACAAAGAAGGGGTCAACATTCTCCAAAGCACCTGAAGGCAGAACAAGAAGCAATTATGATCGTTTTTCACACTTACAACTATTGCTGCATACTCATGGTCATGTGATCAAAATTCAGATCTCCAAGATCCCTTCCGGTTCTATTCTATTCTATTCTATTCTATTCTATTCTATTCTATTCTATTCTATTCTATTCTATTCCACTCCACTCCACTCCACTCCACTCCACTCTCTATTCTATTCTATTCTATTCTATTCTATTCTATTCTATTCTATTCTATTCTATTCTATTCTCACACTCATTTTCTCAACAATATCCCCCCTTGCCTACTCTAGCAAAAAAAAAAAATGGGTAAGAGGCATGCAAACAGATGGACCAATTTCACAGAAGTGCAGAAAATATGTTGTTGATTGTATATTAATGTTAGATGTGGATATTTATAGAATGTGGGCACACAATTTTAGTTGTATAAAGAGGGTTTGAAGCCTTTACATGTGTTTAAATTTTGACCCTCTACTAGTCTTTATACATCTGCTTTCTGGGTACAGCCTTTTCACATTGCTTCAGCATATATTCTCATCTGTCGCTTGGTTTCCAATCTCTCTCTTTTTTCTTTTTCTTTTTCTTTTGGAAATATGTGTAGACAAACTGTAAAATGATTGCTCCATAGTTAATGCTGCATGCAGCACTTAAGACAAAGGGGAAACTCTGTTCATTTGCATAGAGAGTGCAGAGTTAATTGTAATTAACCCAGCTTCTAGAGATGCAGCAGAGGAGAAAATAAACAGAAAGGAGAAGAAGGAGGAAGAAACAATTGTTTTTATTTATTTAGTTTTCATTTTTCTATGGCCGCCCATCTCACAAAATAGAACTGTGGGTGGTGTACAATTTAAACAAAATATAATATGAATGGCAATATAAATACTCTACAATTAAAATATTATTATTATTATTATTAAAAAGCTTAAAAGGCTAGAAGAGAGCAGTGATGTTATTATTATTAAAAGGCTAAAAGGCCAGGAGAGAGTGTTAGCTATTATAAATAGTGTAGCCCCCTTATTAAATCAGAACAAAATAACGGAGTTGGAAGGGACCTTGGAGGTCTTCTAGTCCAACCCCCTGCTCAGGCAGGAAACCCTGTGCCATTTCAGACAAATGGTTGTCCAATCTCTTCTTAAAAACCTCCAGTGTTGGAGCACCCACAACTTATGGAGGCAAGTCATTCCACTAATTCATTGTTCTCACTGATGGGAAATTACTCATTAGTTGTAGGTTGCTACTCTCCTTGATTAGTTTCCATCTGTTGCTTCTTGTCCTGCCTTCTGGTACTTTGGAGAATAGGTTGACACCCTCTTCTTTGTGGCAGCCTCTCAAATACTGGAACATGGCTATCATGTCACCCCTAGTCCTTTTTTTTCATTAAATTAATCATACACAGCAACCGTTCCTTATATGTATTAGCCTCCAGGCCCCTAATCATCTTTGTTGCTCTTCTCTGCACTTTTTTTTAGTGTCTAAACATTATTTTTATATTGTGACATCGTTCAGGTTTTCTAGCACATGTAAAACTCTGGCTGGGGAATTCTGGGAGTCAAAATCCAAACCTCTTAAAGTTGTCAAGGTTGAGAAAGAATGAGTAAGCTTTCCTAATAATAATAATAATAATAATAATAATAATAATAATAATAATAATAATAATAATAATAATAATAATAATAATAATAAAGTTGGAAGGGACCTTGGAGGTCATCTAGTCCAATCTCCTGCTCGGGCAGGAAACCCTATACCATTTCGGACAAATGGCTGTCCAGTTTCTTCTTAAAAACGTCTAGTGTTGGAGCATTCACTGCTTCTGGAGGCAGGTTGTTCCACTGGTTGATTGTTCTAACTGTCAGGAAGTTTTTCCTTAGTTCTAGGTTGCTTCTCTCCTTGATTAGTTTCCACCTGTTGCTTCTTGTTCTGCCTTTAGGCGCTTTGGAGAATAGCCTGACTCCCTCTTCTTTGTGGCAGCCCCTGAAATATTGGAACACTGCTATCATGTCCCCCCTCGTCCTTCTCTTCATTAAACTAGACATACCCAATTCCAGCAGCCGTTCCTTATATGTTTTAGCCTCCAGTCCCTTGATCATCTTTGTTGCTCTTCTCTGTACTCTTTCTAGAGTCTCAGCATCTTTTTTACATCGTGGTGACCAAAACTGGATGCAGTATTCCACGTGTGGCCTTACCAAGGCATTGTAAAGTGGTATTAATACTTCACGTGATCTTGATTCTATCCCTCTGTTAATGCAGTGCAGATTTTTCATATTCATAACCGTTATTAAAATTATTAACCCCAAAGCCAAGTCTTTGAACCTGATCATAACTTTATATTTTCACCATTGCTAAGATTTGCTTTCATTTTGAAACCTCAGCCACCTGCATCTGCTCTAATTTTCTCCAAATTATCCTGCTGTGGGCATGCTGAGTATGTAGATGCTTGGAAAACAGAGGAGAGTTTTTTAAAAACAAGAAACAAGAAACAAAAAAAAAACCAACCCTAGGCAAATAGTTATTGTGTTAGTTCTTGAGCAATCTGGAGCCATCCTTTCTCTGCCACCGTTGGTCAAACAATTAGCGATGGCAAATATTTGCTGGTGGAAAAGCGAATATAGAGATAGATGCAACTCCTAGGCTGTTAGTGGAGAATTAAGTTTCAATGAAAACTAGGCTAAATTAGTCCCCATAAATTATTCATTGGGAATTATTCACTCGGCTGTAGCCAGAAGGCAAAAAAAAAAGATCAAGTAATATGATGTGAGAAAGCAGACTAACTCATTCTCCACTACTTCCCACTACCTGGGAAGATCCTGGAAAAGATAATCAAACAACGAATCAGCGAACACCTAGAGGCAAACAAAGTCATTACTAAAAGCCAACATGGGTTTGTCAAAAGTAGATCATGCCAGACAAATCTTATTGCATTCTTTGACCAAGTGACAAAATTAGTGGATCAGAGGAATGCTGCAGACATAATTTACTTGGACTTCAGTAAGGCATTTGATAAAGTAGATCACAACCTACTACTTGACAAGATAGAAAAATGTGGGGTAGACAGCATCACCACCAGATGGATCCGTAGCTGGCTGACCGGTCGTACTCAGCGAGTGGTCCTCAATGGAACCGCATCTACATGGAGGGAAGTGTGTAGTGGGGTGCCCCAAGGCTCTGTTCTGGGCCCAGTGCTCTTCAACATCTTCATCAATGATTTGGACAAGGGGATAGATGGGGAACTCATCAAATTTGCAGACGACACCAAGCTGGTAGGAATAGCCAACACTCCAGAAGACAGGCTTAAGATACAGAAGGATCTGGACAGACTTGAACACTGGGCACTATCTAACAAAATCAAATTCAATGGTGAAAAAAGCAAGGTTCTACATTTAGCCATGAAAAATCAAAGGCACAGGTATAGTATAGGGGGTACCTTGCTCAATAGTAATAACTGTGAGAGGGACCTCGGAGTCCTAGTGGACAATCACCTAAATATGAGCCAGCAGTGTGCTGCAGCTGCCCAAAAGGCCAACACAGTGCTAGGCTGCATTAACAGAGGGATAGAATCAAGATCAGAGGGACAGAATCAAGAGGGAGTCAAGCTATTTTCCAAAGC
>NW_015389832.1:29045-48064 GCF_001527695.2 Protobothrops mucrosquamatus
TGAAGGCAGGACAAGAAGCAACAGGTGGAAACTAATCAAGGAGAGAAGCAACCTAGAACTAAGGAGAAACTTCCTGACAGTGAGAACAATTAACCAGTGGAACAACCTGCCTCCAGAAGCGGTGAATGCTCCAACACTGGAAGTTTTTAAGAAGAGACTGGACAGCCATTTGTCCGAAATGGTATAGGGTTTCCTGCCTCAGCAGGAGGTTGGACTAGATGACCTCCAAACTGGTGATAGATAAGAGTCAATAGAATTCAAGGTGGTCTGGATTTAGATCCTTTGTGTCTACGAATGGATTTGAAACTGATGACACATTTGACACCATCCCCTCAGGTTCAGCCTGGTCATCGCTTACATTCTCTTTGTTTTTAAGAGGAAGATGTGGCTGAGGCGGAGGCAGAGGAGGAGGAGGAGGAGGAGGAAACACAGTCCCATCTTTTCAAACTTATCTTTTACATTCACTAATGTGTTCTATTAAGTAAACTAAGGGGTAATGAGCTGAGAGTCATTAACTTACTGAAGGAACAGAATTGTGGTTTGGCATAATTAGCAATTTGGAAGCAGTGTATATGGAAAATATGGGGCAGCTGCTGCTTTTTGGATGGATGGAATAGTACTTTTTCTACTTTGTGGCTTTGTTGAGACAGTGACATTTTCATGGGATAAGACATCCCAAAGAAAAGAGAGAGTATATATAAGTTTAACGGTATATTATAAGGTTAAAATAAAAGAAGGCAATAGAATCCAGAATGAACCAATGTGTCAACCCTACCAGTTAGTCTAGACTAGGAGTACATGTCTAAATAAGTTTAAAACGGTCTTTATTGAGATTGGCTTTATTAATAAAAGGGCATGATATGACTCAGAGGATAAAGATGCTGAGTTTGGGAACCGAGTGCCACGCGATGGGATGAGCTCCTGTTATTTGCTCCAGCTCCTGCCCATCTAGCAGCTTGAAAACATGCAAATGCGAGTAGGTAAATAGGTACCACTTCAGTGGGAAGGTAACAGCATTCCATGCGCCTTGGTGTATAGTCATGCTGACCACACAACAGCTTGCTTCCAGAGGTTGTGGGTGCTCCATCACTAGAGGTTTTTAAGAAGAGACTGGACAGTCACTTGTCAGAAATGGTATAGGTTCTCTTGCTTGATTGGATTAGAAGACCTCCACGGTCGCTCCCAACTCTATTCTGATTGATTGATTGATTGAAATCATGGCCCAATAGTGGGTCACAGCCTGGGGATTGGAGACCCCTGGACTAGAAGACCTCTGAGGCCACTTCTATCTCTATGATTCTTTGATTGTGCTATTCATCCCCCCACCCCAGCTCCACTCTTTTTAACCCAGTGAATAGGTATTTATTATTAAATTTATATGCTGACCATCTCACCGTCAAGTGAATATTCTGAATACAGGTAGCCCTTGACTTACAACAATTCATTTAGTGACCGTTCAGAATTACAATAACACTGAAAAAAGTGACTTGTGGTGGATTTTCACACTTATAACCATTGCAGCATTCCCATGCTCACATGTCCTTGGTAATCTTCTGACAAGCAGTGTCAACGGGGAAGCCAGATTCGCTTAACAATTGTGTTATTAATTTAACAAGTGCAGCGATTCACTTAACAACTGTGGCAAAGAAAGTCGTAAAATGGGGCAAAAATCCACTTAACAAATGTTTCGCTTAGCAACATAAATTTTGGACTGCCTGTATTATCTTCTTTTCTAGGGCTTAAAAAATATTTCAGCACCTTTTGCCCAGGTGATGGTTCTTTCATATATTGCTTTGTTTTCCTCCTTATCAAAGCAAATCAAAGTGAATTCCTTGCATATGCCTCATAATTCCCCATAGCCGATCCTCCATTATATTTCAGCTGTATTTTTAATTGCAGTGAACAGAACAATATGGTTTGCCTGTTGGATGTTTCTTTAATTTGTCACTGTAAATAACAGGTGAGACAATTATATATGGTAAATATACACAGTTAGTCACGGACAGACTGTTCAGATTTAGTGGAAGTGATTCTGATTTGGGGAGTAATAATATTCATGAATCCATTAGAACCAAGCCAGGCAATTTGGACTTTCTTAATTCTTTGAAGTGAATATTTTTGGACTCTCTAAATATTTGTGCTATTATCTATTATCTTCTTTAGAAGTCCCATCTGATTTTACAGAATTACAGAGTAACAGATTTGGAAGGGCTCTTAGAAGTCTTCTAGTCCAACCCCCTGCATCTGCTTCTGCTATGGCTGTAGCTACATAGAGAGCTGGTGCATCGGAGAGACAAATAGAATGATAGACAAAAAGGAAGCCATCTCTAGGGCTGGAGGAAATAACTCCCCACCCAGGAAGTGTTCTAAATCCAGGTTGCAGCAACATCCTTGACCAGACATCACACCAATGGCTTCCACCACTGTCTCACCTGCTCCTTTGCTTCATAGTTTATTGCCAACTCTCTCTAGCTAGGAAGCAGCTTCTATTCTGGCCAGGTATTTTAATAATGTAGGAAGTAATACTCCCAGCTCTTTATATATTGGCCTCAAATTCTGCCTAAATGCCATGTCTGGTTTGGAAGCATCACTGGTTCAGACAGGAAGGCGGTGCAGACAGTGGTGAGAATGGCCCAAAAGATCATAGGCTGTTCCCTCCCTCCCATCCAGGACATAGCACAGAAGCGTTGCTTGAGCAGGATGCGTAAGATTGTCTGGGACACTACACATCTTCTTCACAACCTGTTTTCCTTGTTACCTTCTGGGAGGAGGGGGCTTCGTGGTATCTGAAGGAGAACATCCAGATTCAGCCATAGTTTCATTCCCTACAGCATTAACCTTGTGAACTCTCAAGCTTCCTCCTTCTGTTATATATTCAAGATGGACAGTACTTAATATTTATTTGCTATGTATATAATAATAATAATAATAATAATAATAATAATAATAATAATAATAATAATAATAATAATAATAATAATAAAGTTGGAAGGGACCTTGGAGGTCATCTATTCCAACCCCCTGCTCAGGCAGGAAACCCTACACCATTTTGGACAAATGGTTGTCCAGTCTCTTCTTAAAAACTTCCAGTGTTGGAGCATTCACCACTTCTGGAGGCAGGTTGTTCCACTGGTTAATTGTTCTAACTGTCAGGAAGTTTCTCCTTAGTTCTAGGTTGCTTCTCTCCTTGATTAGTTTCCATCCGTTGCTTCTTGTCCTGCCTTCAGGCGCCTTGGAAAACAGCTTGACTCCCTCTTCTTTGTGGCAGACCCTGAGATATTGGAACACTGCTATCATGTCCCCCCTCATCCTTCTCTTCATTAAACTAGACATACCCAATTCCAGCAGCCTTTCCTTATATGCTTTGGCCTCCAGTCCCCTGATCATCTTTGATGCTTGTAGGGGTGTGGGTCTATATATATGTTGTACATAGTATGTTTAGGTGTATGTCATGTGTGCGTTTCACTTTGAGAGCGGGCAACTAAATTTCATTTTTGATGTGTGCCGTTGTGCCCACAGTAAAAAAATGACAATAAAGGTTATCTTATCTTATCTTAGGTAGTCCTTGAATTACAATAATTTGTTTACTGACTGTTCGAAGATACAACAGCACTGAAAAAAAGTGACGTATGACCATTTTTCATACATACGATGGTTGCAGCATCCCCATGGTCACATGATCAAAAATCAGACCTTTGGCAACTGACTCATATTTATGACGGTTGCAGTGTCCAAAGTCGGGTGATCCCTTTTTGCGACCTTCTGACAAGCAAAGTCGATGGGGAATCCAGATTCACTTAACAACCGTGTTGCTAACTTAGCAACTTAACAGAGATTCACTTAACAAACGTGACAAGGAAACTCACTTAACTAATGTCTCACTTAGCAACAGAAATGTTGAACTCCCTTGTGGTCATAAGTTGAGGACTATCTATATTTCCATTACCAGATGTTTCTTCGTCTTCCTCTTCCGTTTGTTTTTTAACCGATGTTTCCTTAGCTGCTTCCTGTTCTTCTTGGGCACCTGACGGGCAGGAAGATGTGTGAGACATTCTAAAAATATCTGAAAAGGTTATCAAGGACCAGCTATTTTAAACAGGGGTGCACTATTTTTGGTTTGACCCATATTTGCCCTTTGATAGCATCTCAGTGGTGACGCTCTAAAAACAGATGGGGCCAGGAAAATATTAAATTAAACCTAGTTTAATTCCAAGTAATTAAAATTAAATGTCCATGATGAAATACACAATTAATATGATTTCTCCCTATGTATTTAATCATTTCCCATTTCTACCGCATTAAAAAAGATAATGTGATAGCAATTACTGTAGCAGCCTTGGAGTGTGTTACCCAAGGAATCTCCAGCCCTTTCAGACCGGCTCACCAAATTAACCGAGTTATTATTTCTTTTTATGGAAATAATTTATTTCTGAAGAGCAGAGCTTTAACTATAATGAGACGCTAGTCATATTCCTAGATCAATATAAAACCATGTTCTTTGTATATTTGTGATAATGTTCTGCTGTAAGTCCAAAGATGCTTTTTCATGAGGCAACTGGATTTCTTGTTTTTCTTTTGAAGTTGTTTCACTTCTCATCCAAGAAGCTTCTTCAGTTCTGACTGGATGGTGGGGAGCGGAAGGAGGGATACAACATCATCTATCTCCAGTCTACAACACAATCCTTTCAGCAGTTCCAAGAAGGTTCCACACCCATTTGCACTATTCAGCTGACTCTGAGGGCACAGATAAACATCCAAGTGGCCTCAACGACTCCCTGAAAGAGTGCTAATGACCAGATGACTGCAAGGAATATAAATCCTTCCATTCCCCACCATTCAGGCAGAACTGAAGAAGCAAAACATTTTCAAGGAAAAAAAAAACAAAGAAAGTCCAGTTGCCTCTTGAAAAAGCATCATTGGGATCCCTTCTGCCTGCAAGTTTTGAATAGCTCCTTTTTCCTAGTTTTCAAAATACCTGGTTATTCAATTGAGCCTTGTAGACCAGACTTATTACATTATTACATTCTTTCCAAGACCATGAATCAATTTGATTTTTATCCTGAAGGATGATTCCCAGTTTTCGTATGGCTACCTACAACATATGATTCTAATTTTGAAATTTGATTTTTTAACTGTTTTAATTATGGAATTGGGGAGTTGTACACCACTCAGGTTATTGATTTGATTTGATTTGATTTATACAGCCATCTCCCATATCCAGAAATGCAACAAATTGTTTCTCTACTTTCTCTGCTCATAAATTTGGAGAACTTCTACCGAGATATTATGAAATCAAACAAGAGAAGGGGAAATATGTAACATTAAAAGAAAGATGAATTTTCTTGTAGAGAAAGAAAATGGCAATTGGTTATAATGACATTTGTGAGACAGTTAGTCCTTGAAGTATGACATAGAACATAGAATAATAGAGTTGAAAGGGATGTTGGAAGTCTTCTAGTCCAACTCCCTGCTCAAGCAGGAGACCCTATACCAGTTCAGAGAAATGGTGGTCCAATGTCTTCTTGAAAGCCTCCAGTGATGGAGCACCCACAACTTCTAAAGGCAATCTATTCCATTGATTGATTGCTCTACCCATTAGGAATGTTCTCCTTAGTTCTAAGTTGCTTCCCCAGATTTACATTAAGCCAGATGTACTTAACAACTGTATGAATTGCTTTACAAGTGCAGCAAAAAGGTCAAAATCGAGCACAACTCACTTAATGATCACATCTCTTAGCAATGGAAGTTCCACTCCCAATTGTTGTGGTAAGTCAAGGACTATCTGTACAAGGTTGTTTACTGAGGTCTTACTACTCCTTGTAGAAACACAACAGCTAGGATGTTTTCCAGGGGTTGGCTAATAAATCCTTGATCATGTTTATTCAAAAAGGTTTCCAAAGGGCCTGGACTGAGTTGAAAGCTACATAAATGCATATATACAATCCAAAATCCTTCATAAGATTCTTGTTGGGTTTGGACTGGAAGATTGGATATCTGATTCCTGAGAGCCAGATTGGTCTAGACCAGGGGTAGCTTAGCTGGCTCAGGAATTCTGGGAGTTGAAGTCCATGAGTCATAAAAGAGCCAAGGTTGACTACCCCTGGTCTAGGCTCTAGTGGTTAAGGCACCAGGCTAGAAATCTGGAGTCTGTGAGTTCTAGTCCCACCTTAGGCCTGAAAGTTGGATGGATGACTTAGGGCCAATCACCAGGAGAGTGTGAGTTCTATTCCCGCCTTAGGTAGGCAGTTGATTGGGTGACTTTGGACCAGTCACTCTTTCTCAGCTCACATGTCAGGTTTGGGCAACAAGCTGATTAGTCAATTCCTGTTGCAACCAATGGACCAACATTTATTTGATGGGGGGGAAAAAGACTCTTCACTTGAAGGAAAACAAAGAAAGAAAGAAAGAAAGAAAGAAAGAAAGAAAGAAAGAAAGAAAGAAAGAAAGAAAGAAAGAAAGAAAGAAAGAAAGAAGGGAATTGCTACGCAGATGTACATCCTCAAGCTGAATCCCTGTTATGATAATAGGGATGTCCTGGAACCTATATTCTAGTTCAGTGTTACCCAACCTTGGCAACTTTGAAGATGTCTGGACTTCAATTTCCAGAATTCCCCAGCCAGCATGCTTAATCTTAAAGTTGCCAAGGTTGAGAAACACTATTCTAAGTTGGTTAAAACCTGCTGAGCTACAAAATATTTCAAAAGGCCAAATGCACATTCCTGGATTACCTGATTCCCTGGGGAACAATTACCTCCCAAAGACATTTTGCAGTTGGGTAGAGAGGTGGTTGTAAAACACACACACACACACATACACACACACACACAAAGAGGAAAGGTTCTTCTTTTAATTTTATTGCGAATGCTTCCTTTTCATTCCCTCTGTCCTTCATTCTTCTCTGTCTCTTGAGGATGCTGACTTTGTTACTGGGAGAGGCAACAAAAGATGCCCATTTGTCAGCCTGTTATCTTGGCTAGTTTCTTCACATTATTCTGTTTTTATTTCTTTTTTATATATATAAAAAAGAAAGACTGCACAAAGGTCCAAGTCACCTATTTCATGCTGAAAAGTTTCAGCCTTTCTGCAAGAACTGTCAAGATCCCTTGTCTTTTTACTCCTAACAACAATATCTCAGTAATCATAAGTCTTTTTTTTTTCCAGCTAGCAACGATTGCAATTGAGATATCTTGTGCAATCTGGCAATTGTGTTGAGAAACAACAGTAGTAACTATAAGATTATTTTTTTTAAAGATTGATTTGATGGCCAGTTCTTTTTGTTCTCCTTTTATTTTCTGGGCTTTAGCCATTAATGCTAATAGCAGAACAAGAATAATTCCTGTTTCCTAATATAGATCTCACATTGTATTCAAATGGATCCCCACTTTTTTTTTTTACTCTTTTTGTAAAAGATGTGGAGCCTGCTAAAAACAGACTCTGTTTTGTTTCCTTCTTAGCAAAGCAAATTTCCAATTTGTCAATCCGCTATCCAGATTTTAAATGAAATATCTGGAGGTAAGTTTACCAGTTCATTTAGGGACAAACAGCGGTGGGATTTATAACAAGCCAGGATTATGCACTAAGGTTCGCACCACTTCGGCAGAACCGGTAGCTAATTTTTTGTTGCCCAGGCCCAGAATGGACTTCCGGAAGCAGCATCCACACAGAGAACCGGTTGTTCAGATATTTGAATCCCACCACTGGAAACAAAGGTATGATCACTTAATTTAGAAAATGCTGCAACGTAAAAAACAGCCTTAGTACATAATCCTGGCTTGTTATAAATATGCAAGGAATATTTGCTCAGAAAAGAAATAAAAAGCAAGGTGTTTTTTCTTTTCTAGGAGCAAAGAATGTTAGCTGGATTGCACTCCTGATAGCAATGATGTATGTATTCCTCAGAATAATAATATAAAAAAAAACCCCTCAAGTCAGATTCCAGCAAGTTCCTTGGCAAAATTCTTTTATATCCTTAATCTGCGGTCAGAGAAACTGGGGAAATAATTGCATTGAGTTTCTCCAGAGAGACTATAAGTTGGCTGGCAATTACGTGGGAGGGAGCCCACCATAACAACAGCTATACCTTTCTTTCTGTTTCCTAAGCTCTTTTATTATCTTGTATTTTTGCTCCCTCCTGAGAAAATAGACGCTACAGAAACATGATGAAAAACGTAAGAGAAAAATAGCCTTTTTAAATTTAGACTCAGAGAAAAATATCAGCTATGGTTTTCTTGATGATAAATTTCATTACGTTTCTTAATTTCATCTTCATTCATGTTCATGTTTGTTAATTTATTCTGACTTGTTTCCAGAGAGAGAGAGAGAGAGAGAGAGAGAGAGAGAGAGAGAGGATTGATAGAGACAATAGATAGATAGATAAATAAAGACAATAGATAGATAGATAAAATAATAATAATAATAATAATAATAATAATAATAATAATAATAATAATAATAATAATAATAATAATAATAATAATAATAATAATAATAATAATAATAATAATAGGGACTGGACCACCATTTTCTAACGTGTAATAGTTTACCAGAACACAAATAAGGCCTCTATTGATGATTCAAATGGGTGTGTACACTAACTGTGAACCATAACTTGAAAGATGCAGAAGAATTTAATCAGGTGCTATAAGATTAGTTCTACATCCTTACAACCACAATCAGAGTAGTAATTTTGTCTTTTAGGAGTCAGTACTGTTTGGATCCTATTGATTTGAAATTGATTTCATCTGTGGGACTTAAAATCAAGATTTACTCCAGATCAAAGCTGTTCTTCTACCTAGTCCCAGGGGTAGGCAACCTTGGCTCTTTTATGACTCGTGGACTTCAACTCCCAGAATTCCTGAGCCAGCATGGCTCAGCTTGGAAACCTCTCCCTTTCCCCTCAGCATGGCTGGCTCAGGAATTCTGGGAGTTGAAGTCCACAAGTCATAAAAGAGCCAAGATTGCCTATCCCTGACCTAGTCAAATTCAGATAGTCCTTAACTTACAACCATTTACGTAGCAACTGGTCCAAGTTAGAACGGTACTAACAAAAGTGACTTATGACTGATCCTCACACACACAACTGTTGCAGCATCCCCAAGATCACATGGTCAAAATTCAGGCAATGGCATTTATTTACTATGGTGGCAGCATCTCAGGATCATGCGCTCACCATTTGTGACCTTCCCAGCTGGCTTACGAGAAGGTCACGTAGAGTCTGTTCTAGTCTTTCTTTTCTTTCAGAAATTTAAAGTTCACAGAAGGGACCTTGGGTAGGGAAACTGAAAGATTTTGAAGGGACCTTATTGTGCTTATGATTTTATTAGGCTTAAGCTTGATATTAGTAGCATTAGTTTGTAGCCATTTTATATATATATATTTATATGCAAGGAGCCTTATAGATAGAAGCAAGTGTTTTATGAATATTGAAAAAGTAAATGTCTCAGGCTAAATATACAGGAGATTGCTTAGATGAAAGGAGCAAGGTAAGATTCAGTAAGGTCCAGAAAATAGGGAAGGGGAAAGTGAGCTAGTCTGGATTGATGTTTATAAGCCATCACCTTGGAATTTGTTTTTCTGTGCTTCCTTGCTCCTGGTACAGAGACTTGAATCTCTTTGTTCTGAAAAGGTATAAAAAGTGGAAGAAGTCTTTTCTGGGTGTGCCTTTGTTTGGAATGTGGCTTAAGATCCCCAAACAAACAAACTCACTTGGAATTCCAGCAACAAAGTTTTATTCAAAAAAGAAGCATTTGCAAAGGCTTAGTGAGCTGAAACACACGTAGGCGTTCAGCCACACCTCCAAAAGCTGTTTGACACATTTTTATATCCTACCCCTGACGCAGATTCCCCCCTCCCCTATCGCACTCAACGCCCCTTTCCTGATCATCCGATAAACTATCCGGACCACCTAAAAACCACTGCCGCCTCCCCATGTTCCAGGAAGCCCCTTTGAGCACATCCTATCTATCACCATCTAATTTTCTATCAACAGTTCTTATAATTATCTCTATATTTGTTTGCGGTTATACCTTTGCTACCTTAAGCTCTAAACTTTATCCTTAGTTTTTGTGTTTCCTCTACTTGCCGTTTCAGTTAGCTGGCAACTTCTGCTTTTCTTTTTTTCTTTTCTTTTTTTTCACCATACACCATACACCAAAACTACATAAACATAAATCTTTTCTTCTAACAGAACAGTGCTTTACATTTTAAATGTTCTTTACATCTTATTTACATTTTATATACATCAATAATTATATCTTTTTCTTTCTCTGTTCTAGCCAATTATAACATTTATTCCAAATTTCATAAAATTCTGACGTCTCCTTATCTTTTAGTTCTAACGTAAGTTTGTTCATTTCTGCACATTCCAAAATTTTATACATAATCATATCATTTGTGGGAATATTTTCACTCTTCCAACATTGCGCATATGCTATACGAGCTGCAGTCAATATGTGTATAATGATGTGTTGGAGTTGTGCTTTTCTTATTTGTCTGTAATTAACTTGTCTGATTTTATGACTTTCAGGTGGCTTCTTCTATCGAAATTTCATTAGAAATTTCTGAATAATACTTTATTCCTTTCACCTTCATCCCTCTAAGCAACCACGAAGAGGGAAAAGGTTACCTGACTCTGTCTTGGCCAAAATAAAGTTGCTTTTTTTCCTGAAACCTCAGCTCAAGAGTTTCTTTGGCTCTTCAAAATTCCTGAGTAGCGCAGGGAAATTTGTGAGGTTAAGAGGACAACCTTACAGTGTAAAAAGAGCATTTTGAAGGAAGTTTTGGATTCTCAACGATACCCGAGCCCAAATCAACTTATGCTCAAGCAATTAAGACATGTAGACATCATATTTAGGTTCTCTAGCTAAATGCGGCTTTATCACTGGGATCAATATGCTCATTAAATCTACATAAACACATTATGAGACAAATGTGTGTAAGAAAAAAAAACCTGTTTTAGAAGGCAACATCTTTTACTTAGACAGTGTTTCTCAACCTTGACAATTTTAAGGCATGTGGACTTCAACTCCCCAGAATGCTGGCTGTGGAATTCTGGGAGTTGAAGTCCACATGCCTTAAAATTGTCAAGGTTGAGAAACACTGTTCTACTAGAAAAATTTTTTGAGGAGATCAGCACTAGGCCTAGCATTGGTGAGGGTGAAAAGTTACCTGAGGTTGCAGATGCAGGCAAGATAACAAGGGACAGAAGCTCAGACATTTTCCTCCTGAACCTCGTAACAGTTTCTCTCTTTTGGAGAACACAACGCACAATGATATTTGCCATCCAGCCTCCTGCTAAACTAGAATGCTGCTTTCACTCAGAGAATAGAAATTTATACCTTTTACCAAAGTTGGTTACAAATGCCAGTCATATTTGTTGGATACCGTCTAGTCCAGGGGTAGGCAACCTTGGCTCTTTTATGACTCGTGGACTTCAACTCCCAGAATTCCTGAGCCAGCCATGCTGAGGGGAAAGGGAGAAGTTTCCAAGCTGAGCCATGCTGGCTCAGGAATTCTGGGAGTTGAAGTCCACAAGTCATAAAAGAGCCAAGGTTGCCTACCCCTGGTCTAGTCCGATGCGTCAAGTAATAAAATACCTGGCCCTGGGAATGTCTTATTTTCCCATTCTCAGCTAGATTTTCCAGAGCACCTGAAGGCAGGACAAGAAGCAATTGATGGAAACTGATCAAGAAGACAAGCAACCTAGAACTAAAGAGAAATTTCCTGATAGTTAGAACAATTAATCAGAGAGATGATTTGCCTCCAGAAGCTGTGGATGCTCCAACACTTGAAGTTTTTAAGAAGAGATTGGACAAACATTTGTCTGAAATGGTATAGGGTTTCCTGCCTGAGCAGGGGGTTGCACTAGAAGACCCTGTTATTCTGTTAGATTCTGTAGGTGCTTTTTTTAAAAAAATGTACTTCTTTCCTAAAAGATTTCTCTATGTTAAAAAAAAAATCTTTCTGCATATCTGCCGTAGTTAAATCATTATTTCACTAATGTATCAGTCTCCAGAGTTCTTGATGTATGTCTTGTCTGAGGTTATAAATTTTACAAGTTTTTTATTTATCTTTAGAGTAAAAAGGGCCTTTTTAAAATTAAAATGTAATTTGGTTACAGATGACAAAATCATTTCAAAATATTACAGAGTTGACTCAGTCTGACATAGTATTCGTATAGCCAAATGACTAACTTATTTCTTTATTGTGGCCTGTAATATATTTCCCTAACACATTTATCAGACTTGTACAAAAGCAAAAATAATTTTTTCCTCTTCCCCTTTCTCTCCCTTAATTTTCTCATTATGCTCATTTTTCCTTTGTAGTTTGTATCTTATATTTTGATAAACTAATAAAATATTTGAAAAAAAACAAGTAAAAATGACTGAACTGTCAGTTTTAGACAGCTGAAATGACATCCACAAGAATTACTCCTTTTTATTGTGTATTTCCCCCAATTTACTATTTATAGAACCATTCCTCTCTTACATTTGACACTGTTTTCAGTCTCAAATCATAACACACTTATAAAGCATCTTTAGGTATATTTTGCTAAGATAGATTTACTGGAGGAGATGACCAGGCTGAACCCAAGGAAGGGGTCAAACACTTCGTAAGTCATGAGAGCTTGCTGCTTATGCAAGAGATCTAAGTCCAGACCACGTTGAAATGCCTTTCTTATCTCCCTCTCATTTCCCTTGACCGTTAGTTGGCCAGATTTGTGTAGAGAGCTTAAGCTTGCAATAAATCTTTATACTCATTTGAACTGCCTGAATCTCCTGATTTTCCCCCAGTGCTTGACATTAACAGGGATAAAGCAATTCTTCCAATATCTGGAATATCTGTGCAATGTCTCCTGGAGCAATTTTTCTACCTCTTTCTGCAATTCTACTTATCTAAGAATCCAATAGTGAATTTATTATTCTACTTCTCTCATTTATGGTCTTTTCTGACTTTGAATTCTGCTTATGTGATGTCAGATGTCAGGGTAAAAGTTACAGCTGCTTTCTACTTCGCTAGCTCTTAGTTTCTTCTTCTCCTAATCATTTTCATTTTCTTGGCCTAAGGCCAAATGCTTTTCCATGGAAATATTCTACATTTGATTAATTGCCTAGGCTCATTATATTCTTATCCAAAATTAAATCTTGCAGGTGGTACTTCCATCATCACATTTTTTTTAAAAAAAACTGCTGCTCAATTTAAAGAGAACTGATTTTTTTTTTAAAAAATCGATGAATCTAAATGTTTGAATGTGGCATTGCTGATTGTGTTTGTTTCCAGGTGATGATTTCCAAGAGGGACATTCATCCTGTCTAAAATGCATGTTGTCCAATTGGCACATAGGTGCTCTTTAGTGTTTTAAGTTGCCTTCTCAAATTTGTCACAATGTGTAACCTATCACTTACCGCTCTCATCCATCTCCACATGTGACACTTTCTTTACTTGTAACTCTCTAAGTCCCATTCCCTTCAATTACATTTTGTCCTCCTATGAAAATGTGGATCATTATTACAATTACCCATTTGCTTTTCCTTGACTACTAATCTCATGACTCTTGGAACAGCTGGAAAAATAGCTTCCTTTTTAGGCCTGATCTGTTTTGAATCTGCTATTGTTGCAAAAAAAATTATCCCGAGGGACTTACTTTTTTTAAAAAAAAAACAACTTCCTATTGCTTTCTCACTATTACTATCTAGGAACTGTGTGGATTTTTAAATTCTTTCAGTTTCCTGTTTTCCCTTGTCTCCCATCTTTCATTTGCTGGAAATGCCTGCCACTTCCTTTCACACTTTACAGTGTAGCCTGGTTCACTAGCTCCGGAACCAAGCCAGAACTTGAAGCACAACAGAATGCATCACAAAATGTTTCTCTCTGCCCTTCTCCACTCCTATTGCCCTCCACTCCATTTCTGTGTTAGAAACTAATTGGAAAATAATCACAGAGGGAAGCAATCTTAGGTTCTCCTAGGAGAAAAAGTTACATTAGATGTGCGTCCTCTGAGTCCGACCCAGCCTCCCCACCCAGCTGCGTCTCATCCTGAGCATGAGCGGAAGGGCCAGGCTCCTCACTGGAATGTAAGTGTTGGAGCTCATCAGACCCTTCCCCCGATTCCGATGGCTCCCCAGGCCCTTCCTCCTCCTCCTCAGATTCCCTGGACTCAACTGTCGGGATCACAGGCTGGCACGGAATCACAACACCATCCTGACAGAAACTGATGACGCTTCTTGGGTGAGAAGTGAAATATCTTCTGCTTCTTCCTCAGAGGAAAAGAAAAACAGTCTAGTTGCCTTTGGAAAAAGCACCTTTGAGAGGAAAGATTGATTGATAGATAGATAGATAGATAGATAGATAGATAGATAGATAGATAGATAGATAGATAGATAGATAGATAGATAGATAGATAGATAGATAGATAGATAGATAGATTGACCAAAGTCATCATAAATAAAATGTGGAGAAAATTGAGGGAGATTCAAGAGTGGAAAGGTAGGGCGGGAGAATATCATAAAGAAAAAATTCAAAAGGACAAAGGGAAAAGGTCATAAGGGCAATACAAATAGTCCTCGATGTACAACAGTTCATTTAGTGACCACTCAAAGTTACAACGGCACTGAAAAAAGTGACATAGGACCATTTTTCACACTTACGACTGTTGCAGCCTCCCCACGGTTCCTGTGATCAAAATTCAAATGCTTGGCAACTGACTCACACTTATGACGGTTGCAGTTTCCCGGAGTCATGTGATCTCCTTTTGCGACCTTCTGACAAAGCCAAATTCACTTAACAACCATGTTACTAACTTAACCACTGCAGTGATTCACTTAACAACTGTGTTGAAAAATGGAGCGGTAAAATGGAGCAAAATTCACTTAATGTTTCACTTAGCAACAGAAATGTTGGGCTTAATTGTGGTCATTAGTCGAGGACCAAAAGGTAATGATAGCTGGACAAATGCAAGGGAAAGTAGAGTCACAGCAGTGAAAACAGAAAGACCGGGGAGGTGGGTCACAGTAGAGGAAGAAGAGCAGAAAGAAAAACAGAGTCAAAGGTGACTGTAAATCAGTAGCTCTTCTTTGCTGTCTGAATTTAATGGTTACACTGGATAAAGCTCTAGGGGCCATTTCAGACCAGAGCTTCAGGCCACAGGTCATGACCCTTTGACTTAAAGACCCTCCTTGTTGCAGAGGCAATGAACCAGTCCTGGAGACACTGTCCGATGGTGTCACTTTTCCCAACTGCATTAGGTGGTCATTGGGATTTTTTGAAATAACAATCTGTTTTCAGTCTACCTCTAATAAAAGTAGAGCTTTATTTTTTTAATTTTTTTAGCCCCTTCCCTGCATTCAGCCTCAGGCAAGCTCTTAACTCTTTCCTCCAGAATCCCCTATGCCTTGCCAGCTAACGAAAGTCTTTGATTAATTCAGGGCATTTTGAAAGTCTAGTCTGGATCAAGGAATCCGTCATAAATATTACAATCAGATCAGAAATGAGTCTTTGGTTCCCGTGGTTCTCTCTGCCATCAATTTACTGAAAAGAGGGGAAAGGTTTCAATGAGCACAGTTGCTTTGGGGTGCAAGAGATTGCTAATTTCCTGTTGTGTGTCATCTTATGAACTAGGCTGCCATTTATTTCTTCCCCGGCAGACTTTAGACACATGTCAGATTACCTAGGATTTAAAAAACACAACACAACCAAAACCTACATTTGCTTTTATACACAATCCTGTCTTTCTTACGCCCTTTGCCTGCAACCTAGATCATTTTGTAAGAAATCCAGTTTGTGTGCAATAAATAAATGCAGTATCTTTGTTCGTTTTTCTACATAAAAAAACTCCCAAAATAATGTTTTGTTTTGTTTCTGTTAATTATTTTTCTTTTGGATTTTGTGTCTTAATCTTCTGAATAAAATAAAAAATGGTTTTAAAACCCCTCCAATAGGTAATCGTGTGCTAATTACACACCACAACTCAAAAACACACTCAAAAACAAGCAGTTGACTATATTTTTTTCTAGTCAAACAATCCCCCACAATAGACTACAATATTATACCTTTGCCAACTATATAGTGTATGTTTTGCATGTATTTTTTTTTCCAAATATATCTCCTGGTCCATGAATATTGACCATCTGTTGTTTAAGGCTCTGTGTTAGAGAAAATTGTTGGAACATCATTAGAAAAACAAAAGGTCTATTCCAACTGGTAGAAATGATAGGGGGGGGGGGAATCTTCCCCATAATAAAAGAACAATAAAACCAGTCATCACAAAGCTTGTTGGGTTACATCATTGGATGAATTTTGGTGGAGGCTAGATCAGGGCTCTTCAAACTTGGCAACTTTAAGACTTGTGGACTTGTGGGCTTGTGGACTTCAACTCTCAGAATTCCATAAGTCCACAAGTCTTAAAGTTGCCAAGGTTGAAGACAATTGGGCTAGTAGTTGGTCATCCATCTGGAATGTTTCAGTTTGGATTCTGGCACTGAGCAAGGGAAAAAGGACATACACACCCCTTTAATTTTAGGATTCTAGGAATTTGTAGTCTTTTTCTCTAAAAGCATCATGAGAGAAAATTATTTTGCATCCCTACTTGAACATCTATCCAGCCCACCAGGATGAAAAAGCTACGGGTCCCATTGGGCCCACCTAAAAGGGCCTTCTTGGTGATGGCTCCCTCTTTATGGAACACTGTTCCCCCTGAGGTATAGTTGGCCACACCCTGTTGCTTTTCTGAAAGGCCCTAAAACAGGGGTCTTTGAACTTGGCCCTTTTATGACTTGTGGACTTCAACTCCCAGAATTCCTCACCCAGCGTGCCTGGCTGAGGAATTCTGGGAGTTGAAGTCCACAAGTCTTAAAAGGGCTGAGTTTGAAGATCCCTGCTCTAAAACATGGCTTTGTCAGAAGGCCTGTGGACCCTGAATGGAGACAGAGCTGATCAAATGATTAATTTGATTCGGTTGCTTGGGATGCTGCTGCTTTTTTTATTGTGATTTTTAATGTAATCTGCCCAAAGTTACATTGGGTAAGTTGGGGGGGCATATAAATAAATAAATAAATATAAATAATAACTTGTAATAAATAAATAAGTAAACAAAATGCTTCTTCTGGTGTTTCCAGAGTCTGAATAGTGGGTAGTCCTTGACTCCCAACCAAAACTGAGCCCCAAATTTCTGTTGCTATGTGAGACAGTTGTTAAGTGAATTTTGCCCCATTGAACATCTTTTCTTGCCACAGTTGTTAATTGAATCACCGCAGTTGTTAGGCTAGTGACACCGTTGTTTAGCGAACCTGGTTTCCCCATTGAGTCTGCTTGTCAGAAAGTGGCAAAAGGGAATCACATGACTCTGGGAACACTGCAGCCATCATAAGTAAGAGTCAGTTGCCTAGCGCCTGAATTTTGATCATGTCACTATGGGGATGCTGCAAAGGTCGTAACTGTGAAAAATGGTCGTAAGACGTGAAACAATGATTGAAAACTGATCAAAGAGAGAAGCAACCTGGAACTAAGGAGAAACTTCCTGACAGTGAGGACAATTAACCAGTGGAACAGCTTGCCTCCAGAAATTGTGGGTGCTCCATCACTGGAGATTTTTTAAGAAGAGACTGGACATTCACCTGTCTGAGACAGTATAGGTTCTCCTGCTTGAGCAGGGGGCTGGACTAGAAGACCTCCAAGGTCCCTTCCAGCTTCTCTTCTCTTCTCTTCTCGTCTCGTCTCGTCTCGTCTCGTCTAGTCTAGTCTAGTCTAGTCCTATTCTATTCTATTCTATTCTATTCTATTCTATTCTATTCTATTCTATGCCACGCCACGCCACGCCACGCCACGCCACGCCACGCCACTCCACTCCACTCCACTCCATTCCATTCCATTCCATTCCATTCCATTCTATTCTATTCTATTCTATTCTATTCTATTCTATTCTATTCTATTCCATTCCATTCCATTCTTATTTCAGTGCTCTTGTAACACTAAGTGAACTGTTGTAAGTCAAGGACTATATGCCTCTGAATGGTAGCTCCCATTCTCCATAACCATCAGCAGTTCAACTAAAGAAAGAATCCGAAACAGATTGTGACTGAATACGGCTGTTATTTAGTCACAAATGTTTTCAAACCTTTAGGAAACACAATCAGAGGAGATGCAGAGGCAGCTATTTCTGTAGAGTCTCTTCTCTTCTGGACTTCCCTACCACTTCATATATCAGTGGTGGCGAACCTATGGCACGGGTGCCAGAGGCGGCACTCAGAGCCCTCTTTGTGGGCACGCGCGCCGTCGCCCCAGTCCTAGGCCTTCAGCTGGGTTTTATAAAACCTTTTCGCTTTAGGCCTCCGCCACCATGTACAAAAAAAAAAAGTTCAATCAATCAGTCAATTTCAACTTCTCGCGGGAAAAAAAAAATCTTGCAAAGTTGGAATTGATTGATTGAACTTTTTAGTCCCACCCAGTCTGCCATTACCACCGCAGCCATGCCCACCCAATGGGCCACAACCACCCAATGGGCCACACCCACCTGGCACCCGACGATGCATAAGTGGGTTTTGGGTTGCAATTTGGGCACTCGGTCTCTAAAAGGTTCGCCATCACTGTCATATATGATCTGCAAGCTTGATTGAATAATTTAGGATATTTTTTTACAAATTGGGTTCTCTGGAAGAGCATTGAGGAGTGGGGAATGAAAGATCCAGGTGCCAGAGTGGAGTGTTGGCATGGTGTGGATATAATGTATTATATGTTATTTATAGTGCTCTTAAAATATTTGTATCTGTGGATTACCACCTTATTTGGTTTTTGTGGCTTAGATTCATATTGATTGTGAAAGAAAAGACAACAATAAAGAACTATAGAGTGTGAGAGCAGCAGCAGTAAAAAGTTAAAGATATCACAGCAGCATCGACACAATGTTTAAATGCTCCAGAGAATAACAAGAACAACAACAACAAAAATTCAGAAAAGGCAATAAAGATAGCTCCAGGCGTCCTGCACTGGGGACAGTGTTTCAGTTTCATAATTTTTATTAGTTTATC
>NW_015389832.1:49441-53464 GCF_001527695.2 Protobothrops mucrosquamatus
GCAGACCCAGCTTTCCTTACGCTCCTTTTGATTGATAGATGATTCAGACCATCTCACCTCTGTCTGGTCTGGTGCTTCCCTCTTTACTCCTTTATCTGGCTTTGTCTGATTTTTCTTTCTTTGCTTGAACAACTCGGCGCTGATTCAGGTTTGGGCTGAGCAAAGCAACATTACGGAATAACAGATTTAGAAGGGACCTTGGAGGTCTTCTATCTAGTCCAACTCCCTGTTCATGCAGGAGACCCTATACCATTTTCAACAAATGGTTGTCCAGTCTCTTCTTAAAAGCCTCCACTGTTGGAGCACCCATAACTTCTGAAGGCAAGCCATTCCACTGGTTGATTTTCCTTACTGTCAGAAAGTTTCTCCTTAGATTATGTTAAGTTCTAGGTTAGTTCTCTCTTTGTTCAGTTTCCATCCATTGCTTGTAATAATAGTAATAATAATAAAGTTGGAAGGGACCTTGGAAGTCATCTAGTCCAACCCCCTGCTCAAGCAGGAAACCCTACACCATTTCAGACAAATGGCTGTCCAGTTTCTTCATAAAAACCTCCAGTGTTGGAGCATTCACTGCTTCTGGAGGCAGGTTGTTCCACTGGTTAATTGTTCTAACTGTCAGGAAGTTTCTCCTTAGTTCCAGCTTGCTTCTCTCTTTGGTTACTTTCCATCCGTTGCTTCTTGTCCTGACTTCAGGCACTTTGAAGAAGAGCTTGACTCCCTCTTCTTTGTGGCAGCCCCTGAGATATTGGAAGACTCCTATCATATCCCCCCTCATCCTTCTCTTCATTAAACTAGACATACCCAATTCCAGCAACCGTTCCTTATATGTTTTAGCCTCCAGACCTCTAATCATCTTTGTTGCTTCTTGTGCTGCTTTGGGGAATAGGTTGTCTCCCTCTTCTTTGTGGCAGCCCCTCAAATATTGGAACACTGCTATCATGTCACCCCTAGTTCTTCTTTTCACTAGACTAGACAAACCCAATTCCTTTTGGTGCAGTAGAATTATTGTTTTCATCTTGGCAGGCAGTGCTGTTCAGTCTCCCTAACCACAGCATCCACAAGTGGGAAGATTGTGGCATAAAGGGGCTATGGATAGGTAATAGTGAAGTCCTTGGTGCTTTCTGAACTTGGATGTTTTCTTGTAGATGTTCACTAATCACTGATCATATTACGTAGTTGGGTAATCAACAAACAACCAAACTCAGAGAGCACCAAGGACCACACAGTTCAATCCTGAGCTACAAATATTCTCTTCTATTGGATTATATAAGATTATAACTTACATTTCCATCCCATTTGGAAGCCCAGGAGCATATAAATGGCTCTTCTCAGACACAGACTGCTGAGTTAGGTTTTTCAGTTCTTATATTGTCGGGTTAATGCTGCCTGTATGCATAGCTGTCTTTTGGGGGAGAAAAAGATCTACCTATTTGTAAGTGAATAATTTATGGATCTAATTTCCAGTCCATTTCAGTAAAGACACTCTGCACATTTAGAAAGCCTGTGAGAAAGATCTGCATTAAATTTTGCATATTACCTGTGTTTAAATCATATACGCTGTAGCCTTAAATATAAAGGATGCATTGCTGGGCCCAATTTTTGAGTTTTCCAATTCTACGTTTCTAAGGCATTTGGACTGCAAGGCAATCAAACCGGTCAGTCCTAGAGGAGATCAACCCTGACTGTTCTTTAGAAGGCCAGATCCTGAAGTTGAAACTCAAGTACTTTGGCCACCTAATGAGAAGGAAGGACTCACTGGAGAAGAGCCTAATGCTGGGAAAGATGGAGGGCAATAGAAGAAGGGGACGACAGAGAATGAGTTGTCTGGATGGAGTCACTGAAGCAGTAGGCATGAGCTTAAAAGGACTCCAAAAGATGGTAGAGGACAGGAAAGCCTGGAGGAACATTGTCCATGGGGCTGCGATGGGTAGGATATGAATTCGCAACTAACAACAACAAGGCATTTGACAAAGTGGACCACAACATGCTATTTGCTAAGACAGAAAACATTGTTTAGGCAGCATCACCACAGATGGATTTGTAACTGACTATCCAATCACATTCAATGTGTACTCTTTAATAGAACTACTGTACAGCTATATGGAGGAAAGCAGGCAATAGGGTACCCCAAGGTTCTGTCTTAGGACAGTACTTCAGCATCTTCATAAATAATTTAGATGAGGGGATAACATGGGAACTCATCAAATTTGCAGACGACACCATGCTGGGGGAATAACCAACACTTTAGAACAGGGGTCTTTAAACTTGGCCCTTTTATGACTTGTGGACTTCAACTCCCAGAATTCCTCAGCCAGGCACACTGGATGAGGAATTTTGGGAGTTGAAGTCCACAAGTCATAAAAGGGCCAAGTTTGAAGACCCCTGCTTTAGAAGATAGGCTCAAGATCTAGAAGGATCTTGACAGACTTGAACATTGAGCCCTATCCAACAAAATGCAATTTAGTGGTGAAAAATTAAGGTTCTACAACAGTGGTTCTCAACCTTTTTAATGCCGCGACCCCAACCGGTCGTACGTCGAGGACTAAACCGGTCGTAAGTCGAGGACTAAACCGGTCGTAAGTCGAGGACTAAACCGGTCGTAAGTTGAGGACTACCCAACCGGTCGTAAGTCGAGGACTTTCCCTGCCCGGGAGCGCCACGCATGCATGGTTCCGCCCCCTGCACCGGTCGAGGCGTAGCTGGCAAGCGGCAGAGATGGAGCAGGCCGACCACCAGCTGGCCCAGCCCAAGGGAGGTAAGGCACCCGCCGGAAAAGGGGAAAAAAATGGCGGACAAAACAAACGGCAGACAAAAAAAATGGCGGACAGCCTTGCTTGGCGACCCCCGTGAAATGGTCGATCGACCCCAAATGGGGTCCCGACCCATAGGTTGAGAACCACTGTTCTACAAGGCAAGGAAAACCAAGTCCATAGGTATAGAATAGGTTTCTCAATAGTAGTAACTGTGACAGGAATCTAAGAATCCTAGTGGATGACCACTTAAATAAGAACCAGCAGTGGGCTGCAGCTGCCAAAAAAGCCAATGCAGTCCAGGACTGCATTAACAGAGGGTTAGTATTAAGATCACACGAGGCAGGGTTAGTGCAGCTTTATACTGCACTAGTGAGACCACCCTTGGAATATTGCATCCAGTTGTATTGGACACCACAATTAAAAAAAAATGCTGAGACCCTAGAAAAAGTGCAGAGAAGAGCAACAAATATAATTAGGAGAGTGGAGAGTAAGGCATAAAGAACAGTTGCAGGAACTGGGAATAACTAGTATAATGAAGAGAAAGACTAGGGGTGAAATAATAAACAGTCTTCCAATATTTAAGGGGCTGTCACAAAGAAGGGGGGGGCAGCCTATTCCCCAAAGTATCTGAAGGCAGGACAAAAGGTAATGGATGGGAACTTATCAAAGAGAAAAGCAACCTAGAACTAATGAGAAATTTCCTGACAGTTAGAACAATTAATCAGTGGAACAACTTGCCCCCAGAAATTGTGAATGCTCCAACACTGGAAGTTTTTAAGAAGAGATTGGACAGCCATATTTCTGGAATTGTGTAGGGTTTCCTGCTTGAGTAGAGGGTTGGACTACAAGACCTCCAAGGTCCCTTCCAATTTTGTTATTCTGTTAAGAAAAAAAAACCCGTTCTTTTTTTTCTGCTCTGAGCCACTTTTTTCTTTTTTCCATTTGTGGTTTGTTTTTTTTAACCTTTTTTAATACGCACCAAATGTTTACATTTCAATATACTATTTAAGAAGCATTTTGTTTCTGTAGGGATACACTGTTTAATCAAAACATTTTCAAAACAGCTGAAAGTGGCATCAGAACATTTGGGAACTGCAAAGCAAGAGGAAAAGTGCATTCTGATTGGCATCTTAATCTGAATTCAGTTCATCCAGGAATTTAAAAATGTAAGATTTCTTAATCGTCTCTACCAAGTGGTTTGCGATTTGGGTCCATTCAGCTTCTTCACGAGGGATTCTTTGCAATTTCAATGGATTTTCCATATTAGGAA
>NW_015389832.1:56828-82643 GCF_001527695.2 Protobothrops mucrosquamatus
AAGCGGGTCTGGCCTAGGGAATTTTAGCGGGGTTTTTTTAGGGGATTTTTAAGGATAATTTTAATGATCGGCCTGTTTAAATATTTCTTTTTAATTCGGCTTTTAATTATTGTATTTGTATTGTAGTTTTTATGAGGCTGTTAGCCGCCCTGAGTCCCATGAGGAGAAGGGCGGGGTATAAATTAAATTAATAAATAAAATAAATAAATAAATAAAATCTCTTCTCATCTCATCTCATCTCATCTCATCTCATCTCATCTCATCATCTTATCTTACTCTCAGGAAATGTCTCTTTAGTTCTTAGTTCTCTCCTTGATTAGTTTCCATCCATTGCTTCTTTTCTTTCCTTCTGGTGCTTTGGAGAATAGGTTGCCCCTCCCCTCGTCTTTGTGGCAATCCCTGGGATATTGGAACACTACTATCATTCCACCTCTCGTCCTTCTTTTCATTAAATTAGTCATATCCAATTCCAGCAACGGTTCTTTATATGTTTTAGCCTCCAGGCCCCTAATCATCTTTGTTACTCTTCTCTGTACTCTTTCTAGAGTCTCAACATCTTCTTTTTTTTACATTGTATTGACCAAAACTGGATCAGTACTCCAAGAGTGGACTTACCAAGGCATTATAAAGGATAGTTGGAAGATACTCTAGGACTGTTTTTTCCCCAGCCTTCAGGACCTGATCCAAGCCCTGGCTTACAGCAAGCATTACCAGTTCCTTGTTCTCATCCTCTGATACTTCTACCTCATGATAGATGAACACTTGAGCTGTGTTTCATGGCTCTTTTACACTCACTTGAGGCTTCCAAGCTGTTTCTAGACTGATTCAGAGGGTGATACCCTTCCAGGATGGAATGAAACAACTCTCCATGGCTAACTCACTCCAGCCAGCTCACCTTGGCTGATCACCATGGGAGAATTTAACAATTCAATTTAATTATTTAAAATAAATAAAAAAAAACATGTTAATATTTGACATTCACATTTCATTCTGCCCTTCCTTTTTCATCCTTTCCTTAATGATTCTACCCCACTATTTCTTTGATATTAGTGTAACTCCTGTCCCGCAGCAAATTGTCCTGCAGCGAGCTGACCACGGCAAGCTGGTTGTGGTGAGCTGGCCGTGGCAAGTTGACCATGGCAAGTGGCCATAGACCCCTTCCAGGAGCAGTCTGGGAATGGTTTCCCAGGAGTTCATCCCACCATCTGGAACTAAGTAATGAGAGCTCAGCGCTATCCAGGCAAAGCTACATATGCAAATATTGGACACACAAAAAACCTTGGCTGGGATTTAGAAAAAGGAGGAATCCGTGTGAAGGCAAACATTCCAAAATTCCATCCATGGTCTAGGTAGGAGGTGAAGCCAAGGGACTCCCACACCTTTGGAATAACTTCTAAATAATCCTTGTTTTTCCCAACACCTTGTTTACAACAGCACTAGACTACAAGCAGAGTCTGCAAAGGAGTTGTTGCATTTGAAGTGTGCCTGCTTCTCAGGCCTAGTGACCTTGTACCTGGCCCAAGTTTTAAGGTTCCTGAGATGGGGACTTTCCTTAACGTAGTCCAAGTCTAGTCTGCCTGCAGGATTTTCTCCCTTTCAAGGCCTATTTTGATTAATTCAGCCATTCCTTTTTGCAGCTGGGAACCAGGTGGTGCAATCCAGTTGCTTGGAGACACTGCATTCTGGGTAATTGCTTTAGTTTATTTTTAATCTTTTAATTTGGTGGGTGTACGCTTTCATGTGTTAATTGGCCAGGTTTAGACGGCAGCATCTTGACAAATGTGTCCTTAACAGCCATTGTTTATTGAGAAAAGTAGCGTTTGCAGGCCTAGGAGCCAGTTGCTGGGTGAGGGGAATGCAGAGCAAAGACTCCTAGCTATTTTACCCTACTATAGGATGAGGAAGGACTTTTATGTTATCTTTTTAATTTTCTCCCTGGAATGCTAAGGGACAGAGGCAATTCTAAGAAGCAGGGGGAAGTAGGTGCCCTTTTCCAAAGGACCTGGTTATATTCCTGGGTAAAAGCAAACTAGAGAAAGGAGAGCATTTTTATACAGTTGAAAAAGAATATTTGAGTTGGACCACATGAAAATTCCATTAACCGGATGATTCTTTTACCAGGTCTCACGGCAAGACAGAAAATAAGACATCTCATTAGCTGAGCTGAGCACAATGGCAGAATCAATTTTGTTGTTGTTTTGTTGCTTAACGGACTCCTGGTGGTAAACATATTCGTTTGTGTTTTGGTTAATTACCAGTTTTCCAGGGCTAATAAAGAATTCTTGTCAGGCTAGGTGCTCTCTCTCTCTCTCCCCTCCCTTTCCAATTAAGCAGATGATTATATCTTCCCATTTGTGAGATCAGAAGCAGAAGAAAAATAACACGGAACAAATGTGATCTCCCAAATTATATTTAGGCTGCAAAGAGTTTGTAAAGTTCCCTGCGTTGGGACAAAGATGCTTATTTGCATCTTCTTAATATGTGCCTTTGAAAAATTTTATTATTTTTTTTTTATTGAATACAGCGTGACAAAGATAACATGGCAAGGAAAGAGCGGTTTTCATCAAATTAATTTTCTGTTTACTCTTCTGATACCATCCGAAGGTATCATATAGTTTGAGAAAAGTAACAGACTTGTAAATCAGGTTTCTAAAAGAACTCCACAATTTAATATATGTTTGGCACTGTTGCCAGCTTGATATTTGGAAATGCTTGGGCATTTAATTTCCGTTCCCTATCACTAGCAATTTTGGAAGGAATCATTTTTTAAGATAGTTATAAACAGTTTATAGGTCAGGAAAATGCATGGTTTTCACAGTCGGTCTCAAATCTTGTTTCTGGTGTCCTGTTGGAACTGATATGAAAGATCATATCTACCTAAAATGCTATTACTAGTCAAAGTCCACAATAGTGGAGCTTCATAATCTGAATCAGCACAAGATAACTCACCATGTTCCTAAAATGCTGTTCCATCTCGGGAAGAGGTCTATCTATCTGTAGAGGTGGCTGGCTTAAAAAGTGCTGTGCTTATCTGGCTTCGTGACATCATAAATCCATCAATTTTATCTCACAGTCATAAATTCAGTCCATGTTGGATGCATGCATGATTTGATTTACGAAGGCAAATAGCAGCCAAGGGATCAGCAAGAAAGTGATTGAGTTGCTTTCCAAGGAAATGGTCTAGGCATTTTGGAATTCTAGCACAAGAACAGATGGTGTCCTTCACTCATCAAAATTATTCTAGCCTTCTTATGCAACCTGGATCATAACTTTAGTACCATCAGCATCTGACCCCATCTGAGCATAGCTTGCCCCAATGAGATCAGGCTTCCTTCAGTTGGTGGCTCCTAAGTTTCATTTCCTTCCTTCCTTCCTTCCTTCCTTCCTTCCTTCCTTCCTTCCTTCCTTCCTTCCTTCCTTCCTTCCTTCCTTTCTTTCTTTCTTTCTTCCCACCTTCCCTCCATCCTTCCCTCCCTATATGGCCACTTGTTCCACCTTGACTCTTTTTGACCACCTGTTGCTGCAGGTTTGATAAGGCAGAATCTAGAACTTGGGGTAACATTTTCTGGTTCTTTTCCTTATCTGAAAAGACCTCAATGGAAGACCTTATATGGAAGAATTTGTAGAAGGTGTAGTGGTTAAGGCTAGAAATCAGGAGTCTGTGAGTTCTAGTCCCACCTTAGGCATGAAAACTGGCTGGGTGACTTTGGGCCAATCACAAGAGACTATGAGTTCTGGTCCCACCTTAGGCATGAAAACCGGCTGGATGACTTTGGGCCAATCACAAGAGACTATGAGTTCTGGTCCCACCTTAGGCATGAAAACCGGCTGGGTGACTTTGGGCCAATCACAAGAGACTATGAGTTCTGGTCCCACCTTAGGCATGAAAACCGGCTGGGTGACTTTGGGCCAATCACAAGAGACTATGAGTTCTGGTCCCACCTTAGGCATGAAAACCGGCTGGGTGACTTTGGGCCAATCACAAGAGACTATGAGTTCTGGTCCCACCTTAGGCATGAAAACCACCTTGGTGGTGCTCTCTCTCTGCCCATCCCGCCTCACAAGGTTGTTGTGGGGAATATAGGAGGAAGAAGGATTACCAGTTGCCTTGAGTTATTTATCAAAATAATAAAAGTGGTCAATAAATAAAATAAAACAGATAAAGAAAAACTTTTTCTTTCCGATCACTGAATGAACAAAATCTCTGTGTGGGAGAGGGAGAAACAAGGATTTTTTTTTTATGTAAAGAAAGAAATATTTCAGCATTTAACATTTTAAATATACTGTTTCTGAAGGGGAAAAGTGCTGGCAGAGTAAGCTTTAGAAAACAACACCCATTTTTTTTTTCTGGTATTAAGAGATGATCCATTAATGCTCTTCACACTGTGCAGTGTCAGTCCGATACCGCAATAATTTTCCAACACTGCAGAAACCGAAGGAGAGAAATTAAAACAACCTGGGTGGTAGGAATGGCAAAGTAGGATTACCAAAATTAGAAGTCTGCAGCCAATGTAGCATTGAGAATGAGACGGTGTGTGCACAACGCTGCAAGAAACACCGTCCAAAACTAATCAGGGTGACCTCTAGAGGCACATTCAGATGCTCTGTAGGAGAGAAGCCACCGCTCCAAATTGCCCATATTGTGGGAGACAAGAATTCACTTTGAAGGATCTGCTTCCCCCATTACTGGGGGTAAGTAGCTTTATAACAGGAATTAGTTCCCAAAAACACACATTAAGAACACAAGAGTCCTGATTCTAAACATATGTCCTTTCAGTCCCCCTGCAAGTAATGGGATATGCTCCTGCTTAATCACTTTCCATGTACCAAATTAGCATCCAAAGATTACTGTGCTTTCTTTCTTTCTTTCTTTCTTTCTTTCTTTCTTTCTTTCTTTCTTTCTTTCTTTCTTTCTTTCTTTCTTTCTTTCTTTCTTTCTTTCTTTCTTTCTTTCTTTCTTTCTTTCTTTCTTTCTTTCTGGCATTGTTGACCTGGAAAAGGAATGTGACGATGCATTTATGGGAGAGCACGGATGTTACAACGGTTTCAAGAACACAGCCTGATTGTAATTATTTCTGAAAGGAACCAGTTCGGTCGACTACTTTATACCTAAAGACTTTGTTTTGACAATGAGTGCAATTTCACACAAGGAGTCTGTGGTTGCTTGTCTGCAGAAGGCATCAGAAAGGAAAATGCAGAATGGGTCCCTACACACACACATGGAATGTGAACTGACAGTCAAACTGCCCACAACGAATGCCTGGGAATTAAGAGGATGGGGTCCAATGGCATATGAAATGTGGGGTGTTTTTTTCTGGGAAGGGGGGAGTCAACAGGCTAGATTACTTTCCTCATCTCCATCTCTTCTCCATCCATTTATTTATTTTTATCTTTCTTCCTTTAAAATAGTGTTTGGGAATGGAAGATGGGGTTGGGGAAAATTTGGGAAATGTTGTCTCAAAGTGGATTATGGTGTTTTTTTTCTTGAGGAAGAAGACATTTCGCTTCTCATCGAAGAAGATTCATCAGTTCTGATTGGATAGTGGAGGGGGATTGAAGGATTATATCTTTGCAGTCATCTGGTCCTTAGTACTCTCTCTGAGAGCTGTTGAGGCCACTTGGGGGTTTACCTGAATCAGAGTGCAAATGGGGCTGGAATCTTCTTGGAACTGCTAAAAGGATTGTGTTGTAAACAGGAGATAGGTAGTGTTGTATCCCTCCCCCTCTGTTGAGAGAGGGCTGCTCAAGTCTAACATAAACCGTGATGGAGCAGTGGTTAGAATGCAGTACTGCAGGCTACTTCTGCTGACTGCCAGCTGCTGGCAGTTCGATTCTCACCAGCTCAAGGTTGACCCAACCTTCCACTCTTCCGAGGTGGGTAAAATGAGGACCCAAATTATTGGGGGCAATAGGCTGACCCTGTAAACCACTTAGAGAGGGCTGTAAAGCACTGTGAGGCGGTATATTGGTCTAAGTGCTATTGCTTTTGCTATTGCTAAATGGCCTTTTTGACCCCTATTTCAAACCAGTGGTCCTCTCTTTCCAGAATGTGGACTTTGCTGTCTTCAGAAGAGTGACTTTTGTTTTTCAAATGCAGATGGGGGGCTGAATCGTGTCCTGATAGGTTTGTTTTTCTATGTTGTGCCATGCATTTGTGAAGTGGTTGTTTTCTTTCACCTATGTACAGATCAGCACACGTCTTACTGTATTGTATTACATATATCACATTGCACAGTTTGTGTCTGGGTGTTTTATCCTTGGCTTAGTATATTCTTGGGCTTGAAGTGTGCATGTAAGTTGTGTTGGTTGAAAATCCTCCTGTGTTCTTCAGATATTCCTGCAATGTATGGAATGACAATGTTGCTTCATTTGTTGTTCTCCTCTTTGTCTGTTATGGAGGAGCTCCTGGTAGGTCTTTTTCTGGATTTGATGAAGGCCCCGTTAGGATAGCCACAAGTTCTGAGGATTTGTTGTTTCGTTTGTTGTTTCTCCCTCAAGGAAAAGACATAGTCCAGTTACCTTTTGAAAAAAAGCATCTTTGAGACAACCATGACCTGGATGACTGAGAATCTCCATAGACATCTGGGAAGTGTTATTTTTATGGCTTTATAAATTAAGCTGAATAGTCATTCTGAAATAGGATTATTGGAGAAATGCACCATGGACTTACATTTATGTAAGATTATGTGCTTCACGGAGAATATCGGTACTGGTTTTGTAATAGCTCTCATCTCAATGAATAGGCACAAAATGTGGTATTTTTCAAAATGTTACATATAGTCTAGTACATCTGTGGAAAATGCTGAGAAGCACAGCAAATAAGGAAGCAGCATAGAAAAGGCATATCATAGGAAACAATGCATATAAGGTCCATACAAAGCATACAGGTTAACCCAATGCAGATGTTCTTGGCTTAAAAATAAAATTTGCAGAAGGATGCAGAAGTCTGTTGGAATGGATTAATGACTGCATCTATATGCTGGAGGCCTATTCCATAAGATCTGGGGCTGTATGTAAATGAAGATTCAATCATCCAGGCCACAAAGAAGAGGGAGTCAAGCTGTTCTCCAAACCACCTGAAGGCAGGACAAGAAGCAACGGGTGGAAACTAACCAAAGAGAGAAGCAACCTAGAACTAAGGAGAAATTTTCTGACAGTTAGAACAATTGATCAGTGGAACAACCTGCCTCCAGAAGCGGTGAATTCTCCAACACTGGATGTTTTTAAGAAGAGACTGGACAGCCATTTGTCTGAAATGTTATAGGGTTTCCTGCCTGAGCAGGGGGTTGAACTAGATGACTTTCAAGGTCCCTTCCAACTTTATATTATTATTATTATTATTATTATTATTATTATTATTATTATTATTATTATTATTATTGTTGTTGTTGTTGTTGTTGTTGTTGTTGTTGTTGTTGTTATTATTATTATTATTATTATTATTATTATTATTATTATTAAAAAGTATCCAAAAAGGTTAAATCATGGCAACTGGACCAAGGTTTGTTAATCTGAGACATTTCGTTACTCATCCAAGTAACTTCATCAATCAAAATTAAAAAAAAAATGTTAGGCAGAGAATCAGAGAGTCATTGGAATGTATTAAATCTACAGGGGTTTCAATATTGCAATACATTTTTGGGAGAAATCTCTGCAGTTGGCATGGCACGATTTAATACATTCCAATGACTCTCTGATTCTCTGTCTAAGTTTTTTTTTAATTTTGACTGATGAGGTGACTTGGATGAATAACGAAACATCTCAGATTAACAAACTTTGGTCCAGTTGCCATGATTTAACCTTTTTGGATATCTGGGGCTGTAGGCTTGTTTTATTCCCACCTCCAAGAAATAATTTGGTCTTCAGGGACTATAGAGATAATTATTTTCAATCTCAGCCTCTCTTCTCTGAGACAATGTTCACTCTATGATTAAGCTAGTTCCCACCTTGTTGGTTTTTTTAGACAGCTATTCCATTTTGGCCATTTCAGGAAATTGAGAGCAAATGTGTTTTGAGTTATTGATGTCCCCCATCTTCTGGAATGTCTTTCATCTCTTTGTCAAGAAGGATTCTTAATTTTTTATTGCGGCTTACTTTCCATAATTTGTTTTTGTTTTTATGAGTTACTGCTTTAATCTTGTTGCAGGTTGCAGCTCAGAGTTTCTTTCAACTGGAGTGGCATCTAAGACGTAGGGAAATGAATAAATGCAGACTGTACTTTTCTGAACTGGACTGGGATTGACAATTGAGTGTGATTACCTTTCTACTTCCTAATAAAAATCCTCAAAAACATAGGAGAGATCAAACACTTTGCAGGTTCAAAGCAGGTTGCTGCCTAAAACAGACGGGGGGGGGGGGGAATAGTACTGGTGAATAGTAGCCACAATCCTATTTGAATTTGAGACTTGAGGGTCAAAGATGGAAAGATTCAATATTGAGGTTTAAAAGCAACAAGATCCCCTTCAAATTAAATAGATTCAATCAAAAGATTCGAGCATGGGCTGTCACGGAGAAATGTCAAAGTGACTGCAACTGGTTCATCTGGGGGCAGAATGGGATGAAAGTAGCAAAAGTGATGATCCCTTTAGAGTGCATTAACCTCAAAATGCCAATCAGATAGCCTCAATACTCCAATACATTTCTGAAATATTTCCTCTGTATCTCTCTCCAGGAAGAGCTTGTAGGCTGAGGAAATGACAGCATAGCAGACTCCAAGCTGTCTGTCAACTAAACTCAAACCAGGGCAGGATGGGTTGGAATGCTGAAGAATTGCAGACCAGGACTCCAAATTGCTAGACTCCTGGATGCTGGAAGTTTTCAAATAAAAAGTTGGACAGCCTGGATGGTCTGAGAATAGATAAGGAGTTGGACTGGAAGAGAGCTAAGGTCACTTCCGAAGCTGTGAGACAAGCCTAACAGAGACTATACTACAGGTAAAACAAAGAATCTGAGAATTAAGGAAGGGAAAGAGTAAATCAGTATGTATTTGGGAAAAGTAGGAAATTACACAGAAAGAGCAAGTTAGATGTTTTTTATAAAAAAATGGAGCAGATTACGGAAGTCTGTCTGTCTATCATCTGTCTGTCTGTCTGTCTATCATATCATCTCTATCTCTATCTCTATCTCTATCTCTATCTCTATCTCTATCTCTATCTCTATCTCTATCTCTATCTCTATCTCTATCTCTATCTCTCCATCCATCCCTCTATCTATCTATCCATCCATCCATCCATCCATTCATCCATCCATCTATCTATCACCCTCCCTCTATATAACCAACCTAAAGGCATTCTAACAGACACAGAGTTCTAATACACAAGAGGTGATAAAAACTTATAGGCTGCCTACTCATGTCAGTATCAGAGAGTTCAACTCATCTCTAACCTCACCCAAATGCAAAAAAAAGAGGCTACAACAAAGTTTGAGATGCTGCAAAAGCAGATAACATTGAAAAGTCTGTCAGATATCCAAACTGGATTGGAATCTTTCCAGAACAGCTTGAGATCCTCTAATGAATTGATCTAAAGCAATGATTCAATGATAGTTCTTTTGAATCGATGCAACACTTCAAGGCTGTATACAGTGTGATGATGCCCTAACTCAGGAGTAGGCAACCTTGACTCTTTTATGACTCGTGGACTTCGACTCCCAGAATTCCTGAGCCAGCCATGCTGAGGGGAAAGGGAGAGGTTTCCAAGCTGAGCCATGCTGACTCAGGAATTCTGGGAGTTGAAGTCCACGAGTCATAAAAGAGCCGAGGTTGCCTACCCCTGATCTAACTCATTCTCACATCCTTTCTTCCATTTGAGGAATGAGTGTGGTGCAATGTAGCCTGGATTCCCAGGAGGGAGGGGCTGCATTCCGGAGGGCAAAGTGAAGCTTAGATAGTTTGGTTTGGGGAAAGAGAGTTAACAATTTGCAGAGTACATCTATAGTGTAAAACAAATAGTTGCTTTAGTTTGGCAAGTTTTCTGTCTATAGGTGAGGAACAATAAAGGGAACTATTCAGAAGTAATTCCATGTCTCTCTTTGTTCCTGGGGCCTCTCAGCAGGGCCTCTTAGTAGGTTTATGGGAAATATGTCATTGTCATGCCTCCGTCCGAGCCTGACTCTGAGGACGACATGGAGTTCCCTGTTGAGGCCCAGGAGGGGGTGTCTGTGGCTTCGGAGGACTGTGGGGAGGAACAGGCTGAAGCAGGCCAGGGCCCTTCAAGTTTGGAACAGGGAAGGCAGAGCTCAGGCGAGGAGCAAGGCCCCTCCCCACCAGATCCCAGAGCAAGGAGNGAGTTTTCCTTGCTGTCTTCAGTTTTGCAGTTTGCAGATTACAGGCAAGCTGGGCATTGAAAAGATCATACTTTGTTTGTTATCTGTTTTACTTTAAAGAACTGTTGAACTCCAGTGACTGTTTTATTGAACTTGTGCCAGCATATGTGGGGGCTGTTGGGTGAACGTTGGCAGTGCTTACAAAGACAATGATTCTGACCAGCTAATTGCTTTGCCTCCGTTCGGGGCCCTGGGTCATCACAGCCATTGTACTGAGAGAACCTCTTACTTTGCCCCCAAATATGGCTTTTCCTGGGGAATCCTTATATAGGCGGTAGTTCCATAGGTATGTTCATTTGTTACCACTTCCTCATTTTCTTCTAAGTGTCTGTGGATGGAGACTATGAAATGTAAACAGCTTTGCAATGTGCAGTTAATCCATTCAACATTTCATTCCCCAGAAGAATAACACAAAAATGATGCTGGAATAAAGTAACATTCCTTTGAATGAGATTAGGTCTCCTTTGCTCTAAGCTCGGTTCTGGTTGGCTTCATAGACAGGTCCGTGTATTTTGCTTGACAACAACCCAAAAATGGTATGCCATTGTTGTGTTCCAGGATTTTTTTTTTCTCCACTAACCTCAATGTCTAGGGGATTCCAGTGATTTCTTGATGATGATCCTAACTAAGTTGTCTTCAAGATCATCCAACGTTGGCTAGGTCTTGCTACCTATCTGGAGAACATCAATCTCCGATGACTTCATGGATGCATCCCTGTGGTTTCCTTGGCATCCATACAGAAGCCATTCACTCTTGCCCGCCGTCTTCCAAGATCTTGTTTTAAATTTCTCAGTCTAGCCTACAGCTTGATCCTAAAAGGATTATACTAGAATAACCCAAGAGCAACTGCCATTTATTTGAATGCGATGAAAAACACCTCACATTGTCCTACATCTCACTTCCAGCTAGAAGTCAGCAAAAAAAAAAAAGTGATATATGCTAATTACTTTAGAAGGCGGATAAATTAGCAATGCTATTTGAAGAAGCGGCATTAACATGACAGGGGTGTTTGGAAAGAAGCTCTCACATGGTTGTTGTTTTTTTTTTCCTTTTTGCACATCTCAGCTCTGTCAAATTTCAAGCACAGCTGTATATATCAAGAGGTAGGTGGATATGGATGTTATTTTTTGCCTTGCAAGCCTCATTTCTGAAGCTCAATGCTTACTTTGAAAAAATTTTGAACAACAGCAAAATAAAATACAGGTTCTATATTCTCTTCCCCTCCCAATCTTTGCAATATAATGAAGAAGTTAGAATAGCAGTCTGCTCTACCTAGAGGTGGAGGAGATTTGTAATCTGTAGTAGTTTTCATCTTCAAGGGAATAAAGACATTTCACCAAATGAAACCATTTGAAAATCTATTCGATCAGCAGAGCAGTGTGTCTGTTCTGGAATCCTGCCCAATTTTGCGTCTTACAACATTTCCTGTGGAATTCAATGCTTTTCTTTTCTGGCTGTGTTCTCTCATTTTTCCAGAAGAGGTTGTGTTACGAAGCAGTTCAACCTTGATGCCATTTTAGGAGTATTTGTTTTGTATAGATTTTATTAGTTTTTATGGGGTTAGGAATAAGGTGGGGTCGGGGTTTAGGTTAGGGTTAGGATTAAGGTTAGGGTTGGGGTTGGGGTTTTTCCAAATAACATTCTCAATATTTAGCAAACAGCATAATGTCTGAATTCATGTATTTAACAAACAATAATAGATACTAGTTCATTATCATAAACAATATGTTAATTAATCACTCAGTAGCCTTCTTCTGGCTAATATATATTCAAAATTACATATCACGTTCCTTTCTCTCTCATTCGTCTTTCTAGCCATTGATAGAAATTATCCCATGTTCTAAAGTACACTGAGTCTTCTTTCTCTTTTATCTTTAAAGTCAATCTGTCCATTTCTGCACATTCTAGAATTTTCTCAGTTAGTACTTCTTCAGCTGGTAAGTTTTCATTTTTCCAATGTTGGGCAAATACAACTCTTGCTACCGTTAGTACGTGCAGTATTAAACAGCTGCAATCTTTCTCATAATTAGCTCCTATAATTCCTAACAAAAACAATTCTGGTTTAAAGTCTATTTGTTTTATAGTCATTTTCTCCAACCGTGTATGCATTTTAACCCAAAATCATTTTGCTTTAGGACATGTCCACCAGATATCCATTTTAGGAGCATTTGACGGTGGGCATGGCACTATGAAGTCTCCTGCTTCTTAGAATGTCTAAAGTGCAAGTAGATCACTGGAAAGTACGAGGCAGTGTAGAATTAAAATTGTCTTTTAGGCGGTGAGCCTCCTCCTTTGGAAAGGAGTGTAAAGAAGCTAAGAGAAAGCCCTGCTTTTTTCTAGCACTGATGATGTCACCTAGTTTGGTAATGAAACGTCTGCAAGAAAACCACCAAGCTCAGGGTGGTAGTTCCTGGGGTGTCAAGTTGAGACTCGATGTTTATAAGAGAAAGTAGTCTCATTTCTAATACTTATCTAGGATGAGAGTCTATAGAGAGACAGAAAGACCCCCACCGTCACCTACGTGGTATAACATGAGAGTATTGTTGTGACACGTACCCGACTCGACAGAGGGTCATGTAGAGACGTACGTTAAGTGTTACCTGGTTGTCACTTTACCTTGTGGGCATTTTTCTTTCTTTAATTATGTGTTATCAAACTGGTATCTTTTCCTATCCCCGCCTGGTCCTTCAAGTCTTCCAACAGTGCCCCCATTTTCACTGTAATTGAGTCCATCCATTTTATGGCTGATTGTCCTCCCCTTCTCTTTCTTTCCATCTTTCCTAGCCTTACTGGACTTCAAAGGGGACCTGGATCTTCACATAATGTACCCAACATAAGATAATTTGAGCCTGGTAATGTGTGCTTCAATTGAGAACTCTAGATTGATTTATTTGTTCTGTGATCTATTTGTTTGCTTCCTTGGCAACCTCCATTAATGTAGCTCCATCTTACCCCCAGAATTATATTTTCATCTCTTGTACATAATTCCTTTCCCAATTCCCTTAGAATGTTCAAAACTGAAAGTCCTTTTGTCTGCTCTAAATCTTTCTAGTAATTGTAGTTAAGGAAACCATTGACACCTATGGCCTATTTCTTGACTGCTGGTTCTTTTTCTGCTGATAATTGATCCTAAAAGATAGAAGGTACCCACCACTTTAACATCTTCATTGGCAAGTCGAAAGCTGGTTGCTGTTTCTGTTGTCATAGATTTAGCCAATTGGTACAGATCCCAGCCTCTATCAAGAAACTTTAGCAACCACAAGCATTATCCAAAATGAGATTTTGCCCAGCAAGTGTATAACTCACTCCACTAGTAATTTTCATGTTTGCATAGGCTAATAACCTAAATTTTCTTTTCAGCTTTACCCATTACCACTTTACAATGCCTTGGTAAGGCCACAGTTGGAATAATGCATCCAGTTTTGGTCACCACGATGTAAAAAAGATGTTGAGACTCTAGAAAGAGTACAGAAAAGAGCAACAAAGATGATTAGGGGACTGGAGGCTAAAGCATATAAGGAATGGTTGCTGGAATTGGGTATGTCTAGTTTAATGAAGAGAAGGATGAGGGGGGACATGATAGCAGTCTTCCAATGTCTCAGGGGCTGCCACAAAGAAGGGGGAGTCAAGTTATTTTCCAAAGTGCCTGAAGGCAGGACAAGAAGCAACGGGTGGAAACTAACCAAAAAGAGAAGCAGCCTAGAACTAAGGAGAAACTTCCTGACAGTTAGGACAATTAACCAGTGGAACAACCTGCCTCCAGAAGCAGTGAATGCTCCAACACTGGAAGTTTTTAAGAAGAAACTGGACAGCCATTTGTCCGAAATGGTATAGGGTTACCTGCCTGAGTAAGGGGTTGGACTTGATGACCTCCAAGGTCCCTTCCAACCTAACTACTACTACTACTACTACTACTACTACTACTACTACTACTACTACTATTATTATTATTATTATTATTATTATTATTATTATTATTATTATTATTATTATTATTACTATTATACACCTCCCGTCCTTCTTTTCTTCAGAAAAAGTATACCTCCCTCTAAATGAGTGATAGCAAAACCTTTGGATTCAGTAGACCAAAAATTCCCAAAACTTCTGGAATGTTTCTCTCTCTCTTTCTGTCTCTCTGTCTCTCTCTTACACAAAGAAATGAATTGAATTAAATCAATCAATCAATCAATCAATCAATCAATCAATCATAATGTGGCCAGCATGACTATACGCCAAGGGGCACAGAACACTGTTACTTTCTCACCAAAGTGGTACCTATTTATCTACTCACATTTTCATGCTTTCAAACTGCTAAGCAGGCAGGAGCTGGAGCAAAGAACAGGAGCTCACCCTATTGTGTAGGGTCTTGAACCCAGCCTATCAGCTCTCTGACTGACAAGCTCAGCCTCTTTAACCATTGAGCCATCATGCCCCACCCCCACTCCAAATAAATAAATATATAATTGTAAATATTTTTCAAAATGCTTATTTGACGCAGCTTGAGATTTCACAAGGTCTGGAAATATCAAAAAATGCTCTTGCATGTCCCTTTCAGCATCCCAAAAGAATGGGAAAGCCCAAACTATTTTTCCACATTTTGGAAGCTCCAGAGGCGGTGCAAGAAGACGACCCTCTTGCACAATGTCCAAAAAGTCTGGAGACTTGGCATGTCACTAAAAATGACATGGTGTGTCACCTGTGTGACAGGTGTGTCATAAGTTCTCCATCACTGTTCTAAACTCAAGATTTTGGGATTTCTTTCTTTCTGGCCTGTGGATTGGGATTTCACCCCTTGTTTTGAAGGATGAATTGTATCTCTATCTGAGACTTCCCTGCAGGCATACAGGTAATCCTCGACTTACGACTACAATTCAGTCCAAAATTGCTGTTGCTAAGTGAAACATTTAAGTGAGTTTTGCCCCATTTTACAACCTTTCTTGCCACAGTTGTTAAGTGAATCACCACAGTTTTTAAGTTTAACAAGGTTAAACTTAACTTAACTTAAACTTAACAAGGTTGTTAAGTGAATCAGCCTGGCCCATTGACTTTGGTTGTCAGAAGGTCAGAAAAGGTGATCACATGACAACGACACACTGCAACCATCATCAATATAACAATAACAATAACAATAAAGTTGGAAGGGACCTTTGAGGTCATCTAGTCCAACCCCCTGCTCAGGCAGGAAACCCTATACCAGGGGTAGGCAACCTTGGCTCTTTTATGACTGGTGGACTTCAACTCCCAGAATTCCTGAGCCAGCATGGCTCAGCTTGGAAACCTCTCCTTTCCCCCTCAGCATGGCTGGCTCAGGAATTCTGGGAGTTGAAGTCCATGAGTCATAAAAGAGCCAGGGTTGCCTACCCCTGCCTATACCATTTCAGACAAATGGCTGTCCAGTCTCTTCTTAAACCTTCCAGTGTTGGAGCACTCACAGCTTCTGGAGGCAGGTAGTTCCACTGATTAATTGTTCTAACTGTCAGGAATGTGAGTCAGTTGCCAAGCGTTTGGATCTGAGCACGTGACCACAGGGATGCTGCAACGGTCATAAGTGTGAAAAACAGTCATAAGTCCCTTTTTTCAGTGCTATTGTAACATTGAACAATCACAAAATTAACTGTTATAAGTCAGGGACAACCTGTACTTCTCCAGAAGAAAAAGAGCCATGGAATGAGTTCCTTCACAATTTCAATTCAGGCATTTTCCTAAAATTCTATTCTTTCCCGAAAGAGATTTCAAAAGCAAATTCCGAATGAGAATTAATAATAATAATAATAATAATAATAATAATAATAATAATAATAATAATAATAATAATAATAATAATAATAATAGTAAAGTTGGAAGGGACCTTGAAGGTCATCTAGTCCAACCTCCTGCTCAGGCAGGAAACCCTATACCATTTCAGACAAATGGCTGTCCAGTCTCTTGTTAAAAACTTCCAGTGTTGGAGCATTCACCACTTCTGGAGGCAGGTTGTTCCACTGGTTAATTGTTCTAACTGTCAGGAAGTTTCTCCTTAGTTCTAGGTTGCTTCCCTCCTTGATTAGTTTCCATCCGTTGCTTCTTGTCCTGCCTTCAGGGGCTTTGGAAAATAGCTTGACTCCCTCTTCTTTATGGCAACCCCTGAGATATTGGAACACTGCTATCATGTCCCCCCTTGGTAGGGGGCGGGGGAAATGAAGATTTTATTTTTTTTCCCCCTTTTAATGCCCTAGGTTTAAATTAAATCAGCTATGGGGAATCTTGCATTCAGAATCCCGCGCCTTTTGTCTTCTTCCAGGCACAATATTCTCCTTCTGATCTCCCCCCATGCCACAGAGTATGCCTGATCTATCTTTTCAGCCAGCCATCCCCAGCTGAAAAGAGATTTACATATCACCGTTCAAATGAGCTTTGTGCTGGCAGGTGTTGTAAAAGTAAGCAAACAGGTTCTCCTTTTGCAAAGGCAGAGGTAAGCAATTGAATTCGGGAAGTGGGTGAGCGTTTTCTGTCTCTCTTTTTTAAAAAAATATATATATATAGATTGCCTTATAAAAGGAGCCATGGAACAGGAGTCATCTGGAAAGCATTATCGGTCTGCTTCCAATGCAAATAGGGCAGACAAGGGGAGACTGAGGAGGTTCGATCTTCTCCCTTTGCGAGAAGATTAAGGTACCAGTGGGGAGTTTTTCAACCAGACAAGGGATAATCGTTCGGTGTGTAAATTGGAGCATCCCCTTGGAGGCCAAAATCCAGTACACGGTTACAGTACAATGGAGGGGGGGTAATTGTTCCAGTCTTGTTACATGTTAATTTGGTGGACTCTAGAAAAATGTGGTGGGAATTGAAAGGCACCTAAGAGGTGGAAGAGCAATTGTCCAGCAATCAAATTACTTGTGGTGAGGCAGAGGCAGAGGTAGAGATTTACTATATTCTTAATATATCCTTATCCCACTTTTTTCATACACGGCCCAAGGTGATAAACATACCTCATACTCCTTCCTCCACCTATTTCCCCTACAACAATAATCCTGTGAGGTGGGTTGGGCTGAGAGAGAGCGACTGGCCCAAAGTCACCCAGTCAGTTTTTCATGCTTAAGGTGGGACTCGAACTCACAGCCTCCCCGTTTCTAGGCCAGCACCTCAACCACTACACCAACTGGCTTCTGTGTGTCCATCTGCCGACTATTTCCCTATCTACTTCTCTACTCTTGGAGAAGAGATTTTGTTTACATGTTTAAATCTTGTGATTTCTTAGAATTAGAAAAGAACTTTGAAAGAATTGGAAAGTTTTTGCCAGCGCTTTGTGTAGTTCACAGTATTCTGACTGACATAAAGCTTGTCGAAAGGTCACAAAAGGTGATGACATGACCCCGGGACACTGCAACCATCATAAATGCAAGCCAGCTGGCAAGGGTCCAAATTTTGATCACGTGCGGATGCTGCAATGGTGAAAAGTGGTCATAAACCACTACTTTTCAGTGCCGTTGTAAGTTCGAACGGTCACTAAATGAATGGTTGTAAGTCCAGGGCTACCTGTACTTATTTAAAAAATCTGATGAAGTTCTCAGTCCAATTCTTGCTGCTCCAGTATTTTATTTTATTTTATTTTCAGAATGATATGGTGCGGTATGGTTCCATTCGGCCCAAAAAGAAATATCATAAAACCACATTAAAATGCTATATTCTACAGGGAGCAGAGATTTATGAAGCCATCCTGAAAAGGACACAGATGCCTTTTGTGGAACACGTGCTTATGATTCCCCAGAATCCCAGGGGAGAGACGACTGATAATGTAATCCATGAGGTAAAGGGGCATAGAAGTACCGTCAAGCATAGAACAAATGCAGACACAGTCAAAAATGTTTAAATTCCTCTCAGTTGCTGATGAGCTTTTGATTCAGTCCATATGATCCAGTCACAGAGCTCTGAAGGCAGAAGTATTTCAAACCTGGACCATTTGCCCTCTGTTGTGAATGACAGCTTCAATAAACCAATAAACTAAATTGTTGAGGGGCCGTGAAATGTAGCTCAGAAATAGGCATGAGGAACCTCTCACTGCTCTGAAAACAAACAAACAAACAAACAAACAAACAAACAGCAGAGCTGGAGTCAAAAACCAGTCCAAAGTTTGGGGCAATTCAAAACACCCACAGCCATTTTGGTCTAGTGCAGGGGTAGGCAACCTTGGCTCTTTTATGACTCGTGGACTTCAACTCCCAGAATTCCTGAGCCAGCATGGCTGGCTCAGGAATTCTGGGAATTGAAGTCCACGGGTCATAAAAGAGCCAAGGTTGCCTACCCCTGGTCTAGTGGTTAAAAGTGTTGGCCTAGAAAGCAGGAACCTGTGAGTTCTAGTCCTGCCCTATGCATGAAAGCCAGCTGGGTGACTTTGAGTCAATCACCAGGTGATTGTGAGTTCTAGTCCCGCTTTAGGCATGAAAGTCAGCTGACAGACTTTGGGCCCATCACCATGAGACTGTGATTTCTAATCCTGCCTTAGTCATGAAAGCTGGCTGTTGACTTGAGCCAGTTACTCTCTTAGCCCAACCCTGTTCAAAGGGTTGTTGTGGGGAAACCCGAAGGAGGAAGGTGTGTTGGACCTGTTGGTCACCTTGAGTTATTTGTGGATACAAATGAAATAAATAAATGCATTTATTTATATATTTACAACAAAACCAATTTCAATTAGTATTACAATGAGTTAAACCAATGAGGGAGCAAAGAAAACCAAATTAATTTGAGTTTCTCCCGTTACAATTGCTTCCGTTCCAGCAGAGTGCGCTTCCAAAGAAACCCACGATGAATGTCCATCTTGGACAATGGATTGATACAGACAAGCTTGAACTTGAAATAACTATTCTTAGCTTGCTTGGGCCATTCATCTTACAGGTTAGAAGAACCACCAGGCAGGCGCCTGTCCATAGAAAACCATCCTTCACTGTCTCCCGAGTCTGTAAGTACATAAGTAAAGTCTAGTTCAGTCCTCCAGGTCAGGATGCATTATTTATCGACCACAAGGTCAAAGGGGTGTGCCATGCAGAGCACTGAATCCTCAGTGACAAATGGGCCTCGTTTTTCAAACAGGAAGAAATAGGCAACAATACGTGAGTTTATTATACTTCTCCTAATCACAGGTTAACCTTTCCATCCCTTCCCTACCATCTATCAAGAATAATATATGAGAAGCAGGATCCAGCAATCAGATGGGGAGTCCCTTCAGAAGTAAATCCTTATTATTTAACATGGTTTTTTTTTTATTGCCTTATGACTTTGAGAAAGGAAATATATCCATCCATTTTTGCAGGCCCCAGGAAGATACTGAGGGTGGATGATTGGAGATGATTATCTCCTTGGAGATAAAACTATGGTTTCTTCCAGTGCTTTTTTTCTATAAAAAAAAAAAAAAAAAAAAGGTGCCGGAACTCACACATGTCATACAACCTGCCTTGCCTACCTTACAAGGTTCCATCCAAAAAAGGTGCCAGAACTCCGTTCTGGGCGTTCTATGAGAAAAAAAGCCCTGGTTTCTTCATTTTTAAGGCTATTAGACTATATGATACTACAATATCAGTGCTACTAAGAGGATGGCATGAAGGCTCATGTATTTCAGGGACCACTTGATCCCTGTCTTCAGCAAGGAGCCCTGGTGATGCAGCGGTTAGCAATAACAACAGCAATAACACTTAGACTTATATACTGCTTCACAGTGCTTTACTGCTCTGTCTAAGTGGTTTACAGCAGGGGTCCCCAACCCCCAGTCTGTGGACCGGTACTGGGCCGCGGCATGCCAGCAACTAGTCTGCACAAACAAGCAAAACCCCATCGATGGGATGCAGGCAGCACACAAAACCACACACTCTCTGGTCTGTGGAAAAACCTTTCTCCACAGAACCGGTCCCTGGTGCCCAAAAGGTTGGGGACCTCTGGTTTATAAAGTCAGCCTATTGCCCCCAACAATCTGGGTCCTCGTTTTACCGACCACAGAAGGATAAAATATTGAGTGAGCTTGAGTTAGACAGAAGACAGACACCATCAATTTGAGCTTTCCAATGTTCTGAGTTAACTTTTTTTTTTTTGGTCTTCTTTTTTGCCTCTAGCCTCTCAAATAAAAGCAGTTGCAGGGAGGTATGTCTGTTTATATAGGAAAGCCAGCTGGAAGAGACTGGGTCACTGAGGCTACAGAAGCTAACTTTTTCATGTTGCCTTTTGTTTGTAGAACTCGCTCTGTTTCTGCCTTCAAAATGAGGTATGGAAAAAGAAAGCTGGCAAGAAAAATAACCTTAGTATTGGCAGCTCCAGGAGTAATTAACAGAAAGAAGAACAAATGCATTTGAATTTGTGCTGGCTACAAAGATTAGTGCGTGCTAGGTGGGTGCCAAAATATCAGAATACATATAATAGAAGAGGAAAGAAGCTATACATGTACCCCTCAGCAGAAAGCTGAAAAACAATGCTATTTAATTTCTTTATTTAGGACATTGATATTCTGCTCTTCCATTTGGAAAAATCCATTCACAACCCACTTCTGGAATAACTGAAGGAGTTAAAGTGTACCTAACATTTAGAATTATTTCTCTAGCTTGAAGACCACATTAATGCCATCTGTATCTCAAAGGTTCTTTTTCTAAAGGCAGCTGGACTTTGTTTTTCCTTGAAGACATTTTGCTTCTCGTCCAAGATGCTTCTTCAGTTCAGACTGAAGTCTGTCTGAAGTCTGATTGAAGTCTGAATATCGGAATTGAAGAAGCTTCTTGGATGAGAAGTGAAACATCTTCAAGGAAAATCAAAGTCCAGTTGCCTTTAGAAAAAGCACCTTTCGGACAACCATGACCTGGATGACTGAGAATCTCCATAGACATTTAATTTTCTATACTTTTCCTGGGTTTTCCACAAGTCAATCCCTTTATCTTTATGTCCTCTTGTTTATTCGTCCATCCTCCTTTATAACGTGACTCCATCAACCTCATATTTGTTTTGTTATCTTTGTTTGACCTTCCCTGGCAAGGGTCCAAATTTTTTTTCCTGCTGTTTCTCTGTAGCAGGGATATAAAAGATTTGTGGCATCCTTTGAGAGCAAATACTAGGATTTTCCTTCCTGTGAAAATTTTGTAATGTATGCTTGCCACACCTGCATTCTGGCTACCCTTATTTCCTACCTAAAAATTAAATTGAGTTTGGGGAAGGAATAGTTAGATTTTAAAAAATCTTATCTTTTTTTAAAAAATGATGAAGGTAGCTGTAAGTTCACTTTGAAAAAGCTTCACATAATCCCATGGTCAAGACTATTTTCATAATGATCTCTTTACTTCCTGATATGTCCATGCAACCCAATTCATTATAGATGATAGATAGATAGATAGACAGACAGACAGACAGACAGACAGACAGACAGACAGACAGACAGACAGACAGACATATATCTTTCTTTTTCCAGTCTCAGACCAGCAGAAACAAACACAATGATTATCTTCATCATGATCTGATCCCATTGCAACATAAAGCCATGATCCTTGGCCAATCTTGGCAACATCAATATTGACTACCTGTAGCCTTCTCTTGGCTTCTTCTAGCATTTTCTTTGTTGGAAAATGCATTTATATTATGCTTATTGGAAATCCTTCTTATCCCACCTCAAATGCAGCCTCCTTCATTTCTCCTATTCAAGGTTTGTCTGTCAAGATTGAATTGCTAAGATGCTTGCTAACCTCTGTCGCTACTCAACTTGCCATAGAAACAAGGGGAAAGGGAAGCTTGGGAGAAAAGGGATTTTTAAGAAGCTGTCTACGGACCATAAGAACCAAGGTCATAAATGCAGGTGTCTGATGGAGAAGTGGACTCTTCTCATAACAAACCAAAGAAATATGATTGGGCAATGTGAGCACTTGGTGGCTAGGGGCTATGGAGAGCTATTGTTAACTAACCAGATTTTTGTGTGGAAAACATGGAGCTGATTTTGCTTCTTCAGTACCGAGATGTGTATTCAGTAAAGTTTAGCCATAGTTTCTTCAATGTTGAATTCACTAGTCAGACGGTTGACATTTTCTCCTTCTCAGAGTTTTTTCACAACTCACACGGTCTTTAACAATAGCAAGTGCTGTCGTACTGGATAAGATATGGAATCCAACTATAAACTGCTATATAAGCTTACCTTTCACAAGGTTACTTTATTACAGATATACATGAGCTAGGCTGACATGGAACATGTATAGCTAAAAAAGGGACATGATTGCTCAGTGGTTAAAGATGCTGAGTTTGTCATCTGGAAAGCTGACAGCCCGGGCTTGAGACTCGAATGCTGCACAACAGGGTGAACTCCTGTTCTTGCCCCAGCTCCCACTAACAGAATAGAATAGAATAGAATAGAATAGAATAGAATAGAATAGAATAGAATAGAATAGAATAGAATAGAATAGAATAGAAGCTGGAAGGGACCTTGGAGATCTTCTAGTCCAGCCCCCTGCTCAAGCAGGAGAACCTATACCATCTCAGACAGGTGATTATCCAGGTGATTATCCAGTCTCTTCTTAAAAATGATTTCTGGGGGTAAGCTGTTCCACTGGTTGATTGTCCTCACTGTCAGGTAGTTTCTCCTTAATTCCAGGTTGCTTCTCTCTTTCATCAGTTTCCACTCATTGTTTCTTGTCCTTCCCTCTGGTGAACAACCTGACCCCCTCTTCCTTGTGGCAGTCCCTCAGATACTGGAACACTGCTATCATGTCTCCCTTATTTCTTCTTTTTTTTTTAGATTAGCCAAACCCAAGTCCCACAGCCGTTCTTCGTGTGTTTTGGTTTCCAGGCCTTTGATCATCTTAGCTGCTCTTCTCTGAATTTTTTTCCAAACTCTCAACATCTTTTTTTGTGATTTGGTGACCAAAATTGGCTGCAGTACCTAGCAGTACAAAAGCATGCAAATGCAAGTAGACTAATAGGTACCACTTCAGTAGCAAGGTAACAACGTTCCTTGTGCCTCCGAATATAGTCATGCTGGCCACATGATCATGGAAATGTCTTTGGACAATGCTAGCTCCCTCAGCTAAGAAACGGATGTGAACACTGCCCCCTAGAGTCGGAAATGACTGGATAGTGGTTTACCTTTATAGCTAAAAAAATGATGATGATCCTATTTTGGAAATACAGCCTCTGTGATTCACTTCTCAGTGTGCAGAAAAGAACAGAAAAGTTGAATATATGGAAATATTGATGTGTATTTATGGATGCCCTTGTTCTCTGCAACAGACATACTCTTGGTCCTTTGTGCAGGTTAGATATAGCAGCAGAATGCCTTCAGACAGTTGTTATAAAGGTCATAAATAGTAAATAGATATTTTTTTGGGTAATGCTGTGGACATTACTGTGAGCTTAACCTTGGCAGTTTGACCCGTAGATCCTCTAGTTAGAAAGATAAGGATATTTCCCTGCAAATAGAGAAAAAAGACAACATGAAGTCTTCTGTTGTTGTTAGTTGTGAAGTCGTGTCCGACCCATCGTGACCCCATGGAGAACGTTCCTCCAGGCCTTCCTGTCCTCTACCATCTTCTGGAGTCCATCTAAGCTCACGCCTACTGCTTCAGTGACTCCATCCAGCCACCTCATTCTCTGTCGTCCCCTTCTTCTATTGCCCTCAAAATTTCCCAGCATTAGGCTCTTCTCCAGTGAGGACTACCCTAAACTGTGATAATTTCTTAGTCTTATTTTTTCTTTGTTAGTAAAAAGAAGAAAAAAAGAGTAAAATATTGCCAGAATAGGACAAATTNGACGGGGAGTGAAAACAGCCTTAACCCAGTCCAGTTTCTTTCTTTTATTGAATGTTTATTGTCCTGCCATTAAGATGCCATTATCTCCTAACTAATTACTTTACATAATGGGAAGGGGAGAAAGCTAATAAACATATGTGTGAGATCAGACTATTAAAAGGGGTGCATTATCATAATACCTTGACCTTAGCCCAGCGGGAAATCAGACCTTCACTTTGAATATTAGTCTTCGCTCTTTGAACACAATGGACTGCTGGAATTATGCTTTCCCCCACTGGGTTGAGGGAGGAAAATGATAAGCTAACAATGCAAAATAAACTATGTCCAGCATATGATAAGGCAATGAAAAATCTAGAGACGGGAGCCCTCTTTCTTGTGATGTTGAACTACTGGTTCAAGAAAGAAGGCTCCCCTCTCTAAGGCAACCTTAAGGATTCTATCAGGTTTAAAGATGATAAGGGTTCAATATCTGTAGAGCAATATTCAGCAAACTGTGGGGCAAATAAGATATTTTTTTTTCATTCTTCAATCCTCTGGGGTAATCACAAATGCAGGGGAAGGGGAGAGAGTGGCTGGGAGAACCATCCATCATGGAGACTCAAATTAATGGGCCTAACATATAACATGAGAGTTCTGGAGCTTGATTAGTTATCTAGTTACTACACCTTGATGTGGGGGTGAAACCTCAACAAAAAAAAATCTGTCAGACTGCCCACAACTTAAACCTCTAAATAAAAACATGGCTCCATTTGTTGAGAAAGGTGTAATTTTATTAGAGATCAAGTGTATTGCAGCATTGCGTAGCCAGAACTGAGAATTGCACACCAAAATTCCTAAGTTCCATTCCCTTCCTCCTGGTTGTTTTTTGCTGCCCACCTCACAATAACCATTCAAGTCCATGTAGGATGTTTTCAGGCACAGCTTGGCATGTAGCTCCCTCCCTCTTCCAGCTGGATGACCTTGAGGTAGCATCTTGAAGAGGTACAATCTCTACTTTCTATTTCCCAAGCATTTCCTCTCCCCACAGTTCATGGCAGTTTGTCACGGCATAACAGCAAAGCACAAGGTGACAGTTGACAAAATCATGGAAGGATGTAACCTACCAAGCCAATGCTGTGACAAACCTCTCCTAGGAAAATGGCTGATTTTATACGTTTTTCCTCTTAAGGTTAAAGAATTTGAAAGAGCATAGTGAATTTTATTTAATATAAATGATGATGGTTTATAAAAACTAGCTTAATGAAGATAAGGACCAGGGGTGACATGATAGCAGTGGTCCAGTATCTCAGGGGCTGCCACAAAGAAGAGGGAGTCAAGCTATTCTCCAAGGCGCCTGAAGGCAGGACAAGAAGCAATGGATGGAAACTAACCAAGGAGAGAAGCAACCTAGAACTAAGGAGAAACTTCCTGACAGTTAGAACAATTAACCAGTGGAACAACCTGCCTCCAGAAGCGGTGAATGCTCCAACACTGGAAGTTTTTAACAAGAGACTGGACAGCCATTTGTCTGAAATGGTATAGGTTTCCTGCCTGAGCAGGGGGTTGGACTAGATGACCTCCAAGATCCCTTCCAACTTCTTCTTCTTCTTCTTCTTCTTCTTCTTCTTCTTCTTCTTCTTCTTCTTCTTCTTCTTCTTCTTCTTCTTCTTCTTCTTCTTCTTCTTTTTCTTCTTCTTCTTCTTCTTCTTCTTCTTCTTCTTCTTCTTCTTCTTATTATTATTATTATTATTATTATTATTATTATTATTATTATTAT
>NW_015389832.1:84734-87335 GCF_001527695.2 Protobothrops mucrosquamatus
GCGAACTGGTTGAATCCCACCACTGTGTCAAACTCGCTGCATCACATGACATGTCACGACATATCACGACTTTTTCCCCCTTGCTGGAGCTGGGGTGGGCATGGCTTCTGCGTGACGCATCCGGCCCGCGGGCCAGCAGTTTGACACCCCTGTTATAGAAGGTATAGTTGCTGATTTTAATTAACAGGATGAGATCCCGCTTTTACAAATTTTTATTAATTTTCAAATAAACAAATAATACAAATATGGTATACTTCATTAAAAAAGAGAACCTATTAAATATCATATTTTCAGAGGTGATCGGCAGTCCCCCCCCCGCCGCATCCGCTCTCTCTCTCACCCTTCCTACCTACTTCCCTCTTCCTTTCCTCCCCTCCTACCCACACCTCTCTCCTCCTTTCCAACTACCCTACACATCCCACCTCCTTCTTTTCCTCATCCTTCGGATGCAGTTTGGGGGTACTAGCCGACCATCTCCTCTTCACAAAGAAAAAATTACATTATTTCTCTATAACGTATTAATACACCAAATTTTATATAACTCTACCCCCTTCGTCCCCTTCCCCCCTCTCCCCCGGACTTCCCAGAACTGAATACAGGGATAAGCTCATAACATCCCAAATCTAAATAAAGCTACCCAAACATAATACAATCGAATATTAACATACTTTAACTCTAATATACAATAATAAACATAAATATAAAATATATATAATATGTAAATTATACTAAGTGAATAGAAATAATAAAAAAAAATTAATCAAAAGCTATATGATAATTATTCATTTCATACTTTCTCTGAATATAATCTATCCATCTTCTCCAAACCAAAAACAGGATGAGATCCCCTGATCATTTCTTTCTGGGTCCTAAAGACTGTAAAGCCCTCCAAAAGCAAGTTCAGAAATGGAGTGTCTCCTCATTGTGAAACTTTAGAGGATGAGTAATGCAAGATCTTTAATTTGTCCAGAGCTTCTTGAAAGTATTGTAGTGCCAAATGAAGAACAAAAGAAAGAAAACTATGGAAATGGGTTTTAAATGTTCAGTCTTGTCCCAAATCTTCCACACTGATCATGTTCTGGCGCTAGTCCTTTATTTCTTAGATTTGTATCCTGCTTTTCGTTTTAGGTGAGCTCCACTATGGAGTTGGGATTTGAATCTGGGTCTCCATGTGCCAGCTGAGTATTCCACCTTTATACCATATTGATTGCAGGTAAGTCCTCAACTTATGACCACAATTGGGCCCAACATTTCTATTGCTAACAGTTGTTGTTGAGTTTTGTTACTTGAGTTTTGCCCCATTTTACAAGCTTTCTTGACACAGTTGTTCAACGAATCACTTCGTTTTTTAAATTAGTAACCCAGCTGTTAAATGAATCTGGCTTCCCCATTGACTTTGCTTGTCAGAAGGTTACAAAAAGTGATCAGTGACTCCGGGAAACTGCAACAGTCATAAATACATGCCAGTTGCCAAGCATTCGTATTTTTATCACATGCCCATAGGAATGCTGCAATAGTCATAATTGTGAGAACCAGTCATAAGTCACTTTTTTCAGTGCCGTTGTAACTTGGAACAGTCCCTAAATGAATGGTTGTAAGTTGAGGACTACCTGCACTGCAAGCCATTCCAGAGTACTTCTGATGCAGAAAAAGGAAGTAGTAGTCAAGTCCTAAAATTATAATCGAGGAGGAAGATAAATCAACTTCTTGCAATTTGCATCATTTCAGTCCCCAGGTTCTTTTTTATAAGTGGAAGAGACTTGTGTAACTTAGCAGGTTTGCCTGCTTATTGGTATAACCATCGAGGGTATTGCTCACCTTTCAGCTCCATGGTAATATTGTTGAAATCCCTTTAATTCCCGCAGAAATAAATAATTTCAAAAAATAAATGGCTGTGCCACCCAAAAGGGTTTGGCTCTGCGAGATGGATATGGATACCTAGAGAAAATTGGATGAAAATCCCTCCCTAGGAATAAAGTCTCTCCATAGGAAGGAAATGGCCTGCAATGATTCTGTAATTGGAGCATGAGTGCAAAGTAAAAAAAAAAAAAGAAGAAGAAATTTATTTCTGTTGGTTGGTTACTGCATTAATCCTTCTGAGCTCCAACTCGGATTGTGATTAGTGGTGTTTTAATAGACACAGGAGGCTGCTAAGAGAATACACTGTGCAATCAAAAAGTTGCATTAGAAAGAGAAACAACGGTTATATTTTCAATTGCTCTTTAATTATCATGTGTTCTCTGCTATCCATCCATCCATCCATCTCTTTGTAAACAAAGATGAAGCAAAATCAGACAGTTACTTATGTCTTATGCAATTCATTAATTTACACGTAGCCTCAGGGAATGGTTGTAGCAAATATTCATAGCCTTGGCTTACCTAAATGAATTAAAACCGCTCACTTCAAAGATGTGTGAGTTAGAAGGGAAAGCCAAAATGCTTCGAATAATTCTTCAAGACAAAAGCAGTAGAAGTAACCGTCAAGTTATTGCACAATAATTTAGGGGGTATTTCTCTGCCCCGCTGAGAAGTGTCACTAAATTCAGCACAATCCTTCAGTCTTCCTCAAAAAGGTAGCTTACTTTTTTGAATTTTTCTCTG
>NW_015389833.1:0-5296 GCF_001527695.2 Protobothrops mucrosquamatus
TTTATTTAAATGCTGTTCCACAGATTCACCTGGTTGCAAACAGGCCCTGTAAAGTTTTCTTGACAATTGCACTATATTGCATGCAGAAACATTCACGTGCACAGCTCTCAACTTCAGCCAAATTTCCTTTGCAGTCTTTAGATTTGCAACATTTAGAAATTGTTCATCATCTAAATTCAAGATGAGATAAGCCATTGCTTGATCATGACTTTTCTGATCAGCAGCTGCAAACACTTGTGGGGGATTTTCTACGATATACCACAGCTCTTTTGCTTTCAGCAAACATTCCATCTTAGCAGCCCATATAATGTAATTCCTTTGGCCCAAACGAGGCACAGAGCTTTCCTTAAATTCCATTGCAGCCATTCTGTTAATTCTGCCTTGTTCTTATACTTTCTAAACACAGGCAATTTCTTCCAGCTTTAAATTACAATGCAGTCCTTAGTAAGTTCTGGGCCCATAACCTGTTAGAGAATTTTAATTTCTCTATTGATGAAAAATAAATCAGAAGCTCTCACAGTTGACTGCATTTAGCTGATTCAAATAAACTCTTTATATTCATATCAAAATATTTACAATACCATACATTCTTCTTTACAGCAACATAGCACAATGAAGACTTCTTACAGCAGAGACAGACCTGAGACTGGATAACAATTCCAGCTTCTAACTCAATACCTTTTGCACAGACTCAGTAGCACTTTCTTCACATTGGTTGACTGAGTTACCACATGACTCTTCCTGCTCATGAATATTCCAACATAAATCATACTGCATGGGTTAGCCAACAAATCATTGGCCTCCATCTTTTATTAAAGAAGCAGTTTACATCAAACTGGTAGTAAAGGTTTGCCTTTGTCCTGCCAAAGAGAAAAAAAACACTCATTGCTCAACCAATATTGAGAAGAAGGCTAATGACCTCAGTCAATAGAGCAGGCTGATTTCTGCTAAGGCAAGCTTAGAAGATCCACTGAAAAACCTACTTTGTGTTTTATTTGCATTTAAAGGCTACGTCACAACTTTCCTTCAGCTTTTCAAATGTTCAAAGTGCCAGTTCTTTTCATCAAATCTTTGGATTCTAGCTTTTCCCAAACTAGACCTTCCTCACCTTCATTGACCAACCCTCACAATTCTCCCCAAAGCTAGATTTGTCAGGGGAATATTAAATATTTATTTAAAGTAATTCTGCAAGCTCTGTCTTGGTTTACCACTCAGCTCTAAAAATAAATTAACTAAGGACAAACATTCTAATGAAAAATCTTACCACAATCCAAGTGGGTCCTCATGGATAATGAATAAACAATTATACTCCTCACCGGTCTCCAATACTTTGGTTGGTGTCTTGAAAAAAAGCAGGCTTCAGAACCGATGCTATACATTTCAAAATCCTGTGTTTGGCACCAACACCACTAGATTAAGTTGAATGTGGTTGAGAAATGTTTGTCAAAACTTAAGTAATTCAAGCAGAGTGGTATTGAAATGTTGTTACAAATAAGTTCAACAGAAATCCAGGCATGACATATTGAGATGAATGTTAATCCAAGACACGCATCAATTTAAACATTATTTAAAAAGTACTTTAAGCATCTTAAGGGTGAAATATATTTCAATCAATTGGTAGTTTGTTTTGTAAAGGGAGTATGCATCTTCAGCAAAACTGCTTGAGCCCCAGCTCTCTGGGAAGAGCGGTGCCTTTGTTGATTTTATTATGCCAGGGGTCTTCAAACTTGGCCCTTTTATGACTCGTGGACTTTAACTCCCAGAATTACTCAGCCAGCATGGCTGGCTGAGGAATTCTGGGAGTTGAAGTCCATGAGTCATAAAAGAGCCAAGTTTGAAGACCCCTGCTTTATGCCCATTCTGATGTTTCTCATTTCCTCTGCTTCAATCTGTGCATCTCTTCTAAATAAACAGTTCAGAAACTCACATGTATTTTAATACCTCATGCATGCACCACTGAGTGCACTTTCCTAGCATATACAGGTAGTCCTCGACTTACGACCACAACTGAGCCCAACATTTCTGTTGTTAAGTAGGACACTAGTTAAGTGAGCTTTGCTCTATTTTACGACCTTTCTTGCCTCAGTTGTTAAATGAATTGCTGCATTTGATAGGTTAGTAACAGGGTTGTTAAGTGAATCTGGTTCCCCCCATTGACTTTACTTGTCAGAAGGTCGCAAAAGGGGATCACATAACCTTAAGGCACAGCCATGGTCATAAATATGAACCAGTTGCCAAGCGTCTGAATTTTGATCACATGATTGTGGGGAATGCTATAAAGGGTATAACTGTGAAAAACACTCAGAAGTCATCTTTGAACACTGGGCGCTATCTAACAAAATGAAATTCAATGGTGAAAAAAGTAAGGTTCTACATTTAGGCAAGAAAAACCAAATGTACAGGTATAGTATAGGGGGTACCTTGCTCAATAGTAGTAACTGTGAGAGGGATCTCGGAGTCCTAGTGGACAATCATTTAAATATTAAGCCAGCTGTGTACTGCAGCTGCCAAAAAAGCCAACACAGTGCTAGGCTGCATTAAGAGAGGGATAGAATCAAGATCATGTGAAGTGTTAATACCACTTTACAATGCCTTGGTAAGGCCACACTTGGAATACTGCATCCAGTTTTGGTCACCACGATGTAAAAAAGAGGCTGAGACTCTAGAAAGAGTGCAGAGAAGAGCAACAAAGATGATCAGGGGACTGGAGGCTAAAAAATATAAGGAACGGTTGCTGGAATTGGGTATGTCTAGTTTAATGAAGAGAAGGACGAGGGGGGACATGATAGCAGTGTTCCAATATCTCAGGGGCTGCCACAAAGAGGGAGTCAAGCTATTCTCCAAAGCGCCTGAAGGCAGGACAAGAAGCAACAGATGGAAACTAATCAAGGAGAGAAGCAACCTAGAACTAAGGAGAAATTATTATTATTGTTGTTGTTGTTATCTTTTTTACTGCCATTGTAACTTTGATCAGACACTAAATGAACTGTTGTAAGTCGAGGACTACCTGCACTTTTCCCAAGTGTTTTCTCCTTTAGTATAAAGCACGGGTGTCAAACTCGGCAAGTCACGTGACGTGTCACAATGTATCGCGGCTTTTTTCACATTGCTGGAGCTGGGGTGGGTGCGGCCTCCGCATGATGCAACCGATTTGCGGGCCGGCAGTTTGAGACCCCTGATATAAAGCATTTACACCTGGTGCTGCTGCAAAGCAGCTCAGGTCTTGGGGCTACAATGTTCATAGAGCTGATTATGGAATATAAATTAAATACATTTTCTTAAAAATGCAAGCTAAATAATTTCCTCCATATCCTACTTCCTAGTTAATCTATTCTTTCACCTTCCAGGCTGATATTCTTGTCTGGATTAAATATCAGTTTATTGGTAGTGAACCACTTTAGTAATTTCAAATATCAATATTTCCATTATTCAATTTGCAATATCAAAACATAGATGACATCGTATCTTAAATTCCAAAATTCTTTCATTTGATAATTTAATGTTGACTCTAAATAATATGAAAGCTTCATGGGGTATCAACTGCCATGGGGAAAAGCATAGTTTTCTGAAAATTGCTGTCCAGATAGGTGTAGAACCATTGAAGCACTATAAATTTGATGATCAAATTAGACAAATGAAACTGTGCAGTACACCAGTCTTCTCCAGCCAGGCACTTTTGAGATTTGGTAGGACTACGGCAAACAGGGATTCTCAAGATAGGATTTCCTAAAACCATGTTGTCCAGAAATACGGCCTTTAAGACATCTGGAGAGCCAATGCTTGGGAAAGGAACAGTGAACAATATTACGGTAGAAAACCCCCATTCTGTACAATTCTAGGAACAGTAATCTCAACATTGCATTGAACTGCATCCAGTTGCAGAAATCAGGCCAACAGAACTGGAAGGCTGCGCTCTTTGGAGATTAAGGGATTAAGGTAGTCTTCGATTTAACACTTAGCAATGGTTCAAAGTTACGACCAACCCAAAAATGGGGACTTCCAACCCAGATTCTAAGTTCCAGTGGTCACCCTCCCCCCTCCCGCAGCCATGGGACTGCACAGCCGCTTTTACAACCATTGATTTGCTCAACAACCACAGTGTTCACTTAACAACCTTGGCAGCCACATTACTACCACTGTGTTTGTTTAATGACTGCTGCATAAAAGGTTGTAAAACTGACTGATCCATTTTATGACCGTTGGAACTTACGACCGATTTACTATTTACAACTCAAGGGCTACTTGTACAAGGATAGCTGGGGGGAAAACTTGCTGGCTAAACTGAAAACTGCAGACAACCGGTGTCTACAAGCGCCCAGCTACTAACTCTTCAAGTACCTTGAAAGTTCCTTTTCAGTTTTCATTTCAGTTACTTATAAGTTTCATATTCAATGAACTTTTGATTTTCTGGACTTCTACTGAACAGACTTCGTATGCAACAGAATAAATTCCACTATGATTTGTGTCACTTGCACAAAGATATCATCATGCCAATGATAAAGGCATAATTATGACTCTTTGATCTTTCAGAGTAAGGAAATAGCAGCCTCACTGTTAGTTCATTAAGAGGTTTCTCTATATTTCTGACCAAGTTCAGTCTCTAAGCTCTGAATCTAGGGAAGCCTATTTTAAGAATCAGATTCATAACTGCCTCCCTTGCAATAACTCAAAGCAATTGTTCTTACAAAGGATAGGCTCATGAATCTGTCTTACCCTTTTACCAAAGCATAATGAGATGGAAAGATAAAGACCAATCCAATAAATTAAAGGAGACAAGGGTTAAATTGCACAATCCTCTATCACAGTTATTTAGTTCAAAAGCCACAGGGTTTGATTCTGATAATACTGGCAAATAAGCCATGTTGCATCATTAAGTTTCTGTTGCAAGCCCAGGAGAATTATTTATCTCATAAATGTTCTTGGTAATAAAAATGATGACAGCCAGCCAATAGATCTTAAGAACTGGAGAAATATGATAGATCCATGATCACACAGAACAAGAAAAAGATATAAAGCTTTCTGTACATTTAAGACATGTGCACAATCTAGAAAGACCTTTTTAAGAGAGAAGGAAATGCTGAAAACATATATATATATATATTAAAACAGTGAAAAACACACGAGCACCAGGGAATGTGGTGAAAAATTTGGTTTAATGTTAAAATTACTAAAACTACTAATAAAACCAATTAAAACGCCTAGCTTTCGTCAGCTATCTGCTGACGTCCTCAGGGCTCAAAATGTCAGTCCATGGGAGTTGCTTTTATAGCTTGACTAGCGTGTGCGCACGGCTTCT
>NW_015389833.1:5853-19531 GCF_001527695.2 Protobothrops mucrosquamatus
ACTAACCTGAGCACAACAAAGCCCCCACCCAAACAGAACACTCCCCCATCCAATCAGAGCACAGCCAACCCCCCATCCAATCAGAGCACAGCCAAGCTCCTTAGCCAATCAGAACACACCTCCACCCAATCAGAACACAGCCAAGCTCCCACCCAATCAGCTCAAACCCCACTGGCAGTTAAAAGGAAGAAACAGCTGCAATCACACACACTATTCCCAGAAGCAGGAAGCTGAAGACACCAGCCTGAAGATGACGAATGTGACTTCGTCGAAACGTGTGCCGGCGTCCATGTAATTTTAAATTCTTTCAAGCCCCATCTTGGATCACAGTAAAATGACTTCCACTGAGCTGAAGTTTATAACTAAGCTGGCTTTCCAACAGATCTTGCCATTTATCTTTGCCTCCAGAAGGAAAGTCAAATTACTTAAAGGACTTTTGTATGTTTTATAATGGGATTTAAAAATCTTGATTGACTGAAAAAAGGATGCAGGGTTGAAACTCTGGCAAAATGTGCTCAAGCATATCAAACCATCACTGGGTCAAAATACCAGGGAAGAATGTCTCCAAGGTAAAATTAAAAACCTTTCAACTGATACAAGATAAATAATTGCTCTAATTCTGCTGTTATAAATTAAGGTGTTTTTTTTTTTAAAGCAAGCCTTTGTATTCTGCTGCATAATTTAATGCTATTTGGATTTTAAACGTTGTTAAGAAAATGCATCTTTTATATTTGGACTTTTTAATTATTTTCAGAGTTGCATTATTTTTGTTGTTGCTGCTCCTGCTGTTATGCCCAAGCCCTTGCAGTCCTTAGCAGAAGTATGGCATAAATCTAAAACAGCAAGCAAGAATATTCTGGAGTGGAAAGGCATAAATGTCTGAATTCGTTTCCATTAAAATATTTCAAATTTAAACTTAGATCAAAAACAACTGCCTGGTAGAAATTGCCATTTTGTTCTCAATTATATGGAATTTAGACTATTGATGTCACTTACCTTGCTATGACATGTAATACATCATAAATAATGTGATTCATAAATTTCCTAGAACCTTCTGCCCACAGTTTAAGACCTTAATTTCACCATAATTGCTCTTTCACTGCTTTCTGAAAATTATTCATATTGACGAAGTAAATAGATTCAATTTCATTTGTAAATGAAAGCTTTCCCACAGATTGGCAATAGCAAACACTTGAATCTGTGGCAAAAACATAAGCAGAGTTATAGACCCAGATTATTCATTTAAGGTTCAACTTCAACGTTTAATTGGACTGTTTTACTTCAGATATTAAGCAAATTATTATTTCTATTTGTTTCAGGATGAATTGGAAAAGGGGGGGCAGAAGTTTGATTATACAACAAAATGGGAAGAAACCAATTTATCATATTTGTCACTTACTTGGGGATAATGAAGGCTGGGGGCTCGGCAGCTCATCCCTGCCCTTCCCAGCAGCTAAACAGAGCTTTAATAGTTGCTTATTGGTAGATAGTATTTTCTTTTTCCCTCCCTCACTTCTTTCAAAGTTGAGGTTCAGACTTATTATGTCCCCAAATTGGAGAAAGTTGATGTTAACACAAACCCCATCCTATTCTTTTCGACAGAATTAGCACAACCTTATCCATCCTATGGTATATCCACTTCACCCCCAGAAATAGCTCGTTGACTGAGATGGACCTGGAATGGGTAACATGGAAGAATAGCTAGCTCCAAATCTCAGTATTTTCTACTAGTAAATGTTTCCTCCAGACTGTAAAAACTCTTGAAATTGGCTCAACACACTCTCCATCTATTTCAGTAGGACTCTTCTAAATTTAAGTCTGGCTCCAGTTCTGTTTCTAGCAAACATAGATTTTTAAAATAGACATTTTTTTAAAAAGCAGATTTTATGTTTGTGCACTACACGACTCCTTGCCACAGCACACTGTTGAGGAAAACAATCTTCTCATTAAAGGAAGGTATTTTTTCCCAGAGATCGGATCTTTGGGGAAAAGGCTGCACACTGTGGGTAAAGACTTAATAGTGGTACCTTGGTACTCAGCTGCTTTGAAACTCATCAAATTTGGTACTTAACACATTTCGATGTGAAAAATTTGTCCCAGTGCTCATTTGTTTGGTACTCCATGCACAAATTAGAACTTGGAGTCAGCTGCCTTGTGACTCACTACGTTTTCTCTTATGGGAAAAATTTGTTTGGTACTCGTTTTTGGCACTCATTGTGCCTCCCAGAACCAATTAACAATGAGTACCGAGGTACCACCGTATTCCTCAGCATCTCCAGATAGAGATGAAAAAGACTCTTGTCCAAACTCTGTAAAGTTACTGCTGAGCAGCTTTCCAGACTTGCCACCATCCAGATATTCAGGCTGCAATTCTTAAAATCCCAACACTTCCAGGAAGCATTATGCTGGAGAAGGTTGACCAAGTTTATAGAATGGAACAAAATGGACCCTTTGCCAGTCTTCTATCCTCGAGAAGCTACAATTTAAGAAAAGCCAAGCTTTCACAGTACAACATGTGACACCTCCACTGAGTGCGAAGTGGTACAGCCATCATGTCGTGGAACACATAAAGCACACGAAAAATAAGAGAGGAAAAACTCAAGATGAGACAGTAGACCCAGAAGCCAAACATGTGCTATGTAGGAAAAACAAAACGAAGAAAGGATTATGGCCATAGAATCTTTATTCAAACAGAAACACATACATACATACATACATACATACATACATACATACGCACGCATGCACGTGGGGAAAAAGAAAACAAAACAAAATGGCATGACGCAGACAACGTGAAAGGCCACTCCTCTCCTTTGTGATTTTAAGAGCTTCAAGAAATATTGCCACTTATATTGAAGGATGAGAGAAGAGGGAGACAAGAGGGGTACGAATCTGACCATCTGCAAGTACAGAGGGCGGAAGGGGTGTGTGTGTTTACTTCTTATACAAGAATATTTCCCAACACAACTTCTCGTCCTACGCCAGATGGTCAGACACTGACCTCTGCATAACCACACTGACCTGGTTTTCAATCTTTGTCTTGCTTCCTTCCTCCCATCAAGACAACAGGCTGACATTAAATCCCCCTCCATTTTTTGGTTGAGTTTTGCCATGCTCTTGCCCAACTTGGTAGATAGGGGGCAAAGATGGCAGAGTGATTGTGGTTGCTTGGTTGCTTTCAAAAGAATTATACAGAAAAGTCCAGATCAGAGGAGGGAGAAAAAAACCCATGTAATTGTGGGATTGGGGGTGGGTGGAATAATTCTGTTTTCTAGGAGTCACATGAGAGAATTATAATTGAGTGGGGTAAGGACTGTAAATGGAGACCCTTGATTGTCAAAAAAAAATGGTGGCGTAATGAGGACACTTTGGAGCAAATCTTACAGGAAGGAGAGCCTGCAATTCAGGTCTACAAGGGCAGTTTGAGTCTTGCGTATTACAAATTGTAGTATTCTCAGAAGGAACTCAAGAAATGGCAGCAGAGTTTTTCAAGAGTCAAAAAACTGCACCCACACAACTCGGAACTTTCTTTTTTTTTTCTTAGTGGGGGAGGAAGAAGAGGAAATTTAAATTACATTTTGGGAATATGCTGTAGATATATAAGAAAACTCCTGTAATATGGATTCTGGTGGGGAGTTATGTTAGGCAATTGCTGCAGTGTGGACACAGAGTAGGCCAACATTCAAAGATTAAGGCTTATCTGTTACAGCATGGCTGGTGATTTATCCACAACACTGACATGAGAGGAAAAAAACTGTCAATAGGAAAACAAAGCAGTGATACAGAATTCCCTGCTATGCCTCTTAAAAAATGAATGGCTTCTCCAAGGACAGCTTTGGCTTAGGCTGACACCTAAACTGTAGATTCCCTCACTTCTTAACTGAAAGGAAGTGATGATAGAATCTAGCAGTTTCTAATTCTAGCAATGCAGCTGGTGCTTGGGCCTGTGAGAAAGATCTCCTCTTTCACAGGTTATAAAATGGTGTTTAAACACCATAGGAAAAAATGGCTAGAAAGGGCAGAATCCAATGGGAAGAGAATGAGAAGAGACCTGACAACCAAGTGAGTGGTGACTGTGCACTCGGAGGGGATGGAATAAGAATCAAGATGAAAACTTGTAGAGGTGTCAATCCAGGATTCACATTGGTATATACCAAATACTAATAAAGAGGTTTAGTCTTACTGAACAAATTGGTGGAAGATTCCAAATTAACCATGGGCAGTTCTAGCAATGTGTTGCTAATATTGTTTGGCCAACAGATCAGAAAAGCCTTTTCTGCTTTTTCATGTGGACTACCCAGTAAGTTCTCTTGAGGGGATTAGCTAAAAAGTCATGGGGGGGCCAGTGGATCCGGCACTTGATAAAATGCAAAACAGGGTTCCATCCCAGCAGGAAAAAGAGACTGTGCATCTCACAAATTCCATCTCACATGCTGCTGTCCTAACCTTTACAGTTAGCAAAGCCCATTATGCCTGTTTGAAGCAAGCCCATTTTAACCATCCTGTGTGATGCTTCTAGTAGTCACGCCTACCTCCCCATGGATCAAACGTGTAGATGGAGGGAGGGAAGAAGTGTGCTTGCAAGTGGGACATTCCATGGTCATGAGAAAGGGAGTTGCTTGATGGGTTTGCTCCCCGCCCACCTGGCACTTCCCCCCCATCAGAAGACTTCTGATATGATTCAAGCATCAATTTTAATTGCATCAAAGACAGGTTTACTCAATGCAGCAGTGTGTATGAATGCATATTGAGGAAAGGGAATGCAGTGGGAGAGGCCTTGTGCCAAAGGTTGCTGCCCCTTGCCAGAGTAAGGGGGGGGGGAGAAACACCTTTGCTGGGATTCCCAAACGATGTGCCAGAAGGGGGATGATGTTGCGACCCTCCTACACACATCCATTTCTCTCACAGGTGCTTGTTGGAACCAGACTCTTCAGTGATTGCTTAGGGGGGAGGGGAGAGAGGGCTGGGACCTTTCGTTGCCCCTTGCTGCTTTCTCTTCTGCCCCCCCGCCTGCCCATAGGGGTGAAGGCATCGGAAGGACTGGGGACAGTCCCTGGCAAAATAGACCGATTGAGCAAGCAGCCGTGGTTCTTTCCCAGTGACGAGACCCACTGAGTGCCTTTATCTGGGGAGGAACAGAAAGAGAGAATGGTTAGCTTTTTTGCCTCTTGTTTCATAGAATGTCATGCAGGTGTCGGGCCAACAAAATGGGAGAGCGTGACATAATCCAAACATTTTGCATCTGAATGTCAACTTGCATTCTCCAAAATAAGCTTCTAGCTCTAGTAACGTCAGCATCTTTTTGTAAAGCAAGCAGCCCCTGGGTGCAGACAAGATGAGTGAACTAAGAGGACTGCCAATCAACACAAAAGATGGCCAACATCATGCAAGGTTGGAAAATAGAATCAAATGGCATGTAGAGCATTTTGCTTCAATTATTAGAAAGTAAGATAAAGAGTTATGTAGGGCAATGGAAATCCCATCCTGAATAATGGAGTCTTCATGGAGTTTTCCTCTTTGACTTCAAAGACTCTACTAAGTGTGCCAACCTATGTAATTCCCAATTGTTCTTTATAACCTTTAATGGCTACGTTTTTTTCCTTTTAAAGTCAAGTTAACGAACTACTAAGAAAGACACTTAAACTGAAAGTAGTTTCTCTAACAACATGGAAGCTGTAAAACACTGCATAGGTAGTCCTCAATTAGACCATTCATGTAGCAACTGTTTGAAGTTATGATAGTGCCAAAAAAGTGACTTACAATCAGTCCTTGTACTAATGACTGTCACACCATTCCAGGTGTGATCACCATTTGTAATCTTTCCAGCTAGCTTCTGACAAGCAAAGTCAATGAGGGAAGCCAGATTCACTTAACAACTGGGGCAAAAAAGGTTATAAAATTGGGTACTGTCATGTAATAATAGTAGTAATTTTATAACTAAGCAATAGTGCTTAGTGACATAGGTTCTCATCCCAATTGTGGGCGTACGTTGAGGACTACACAACTATACACAGTTGTGGAGGCAAGTCATAAAAGAACTATAATGACCAGGAAGGGAATATGTCTCTAACAGATTAAAAAAATCTTAATTTTGTTAATTATTATTTTAAGAAAAATATAAACAAATGAAGAGAACCATAACATTTTGGTCATGAAGAGATCCAAAGCTTTCGAAGCAGCATCCAATGAAATAATTTGCAGTGGGATTTTAAAAGACAGAAAGAAAAGCATTTGTTACCACAGGTAGTTTTTTTAAAGGAAAATGGAAATTACTAGTTTTACTGATAGTAAAACACTGCTAGGAAAGAAATGCCGCTAAAAATTACCTATCTCAATTATATAAAAATGTGTTTATCCTCCTCAGAGACAACTTTTTATGACTAAATTATTTTCTGACCAAATAGCAATGATACAATCTCCAGAAGAAAAAAAAAAGTTGGGAATGTCACTATGAGATGATACTAGACACAATTTTTCAGGCTAATAGTAAGGGCTCTTGTTATATATTGGTCATTTCCCCCCCAAATGTCAATATTTGCATGCTTATGTTGGTACTGAATAATACTTTTGTATGCATTCCTTTGTAATACTATTGCTTTATGTTTGTCAAAACAAAAACCATCGGTTGCAGTTGTGTCCAATGGATTAACTTTATTTTTTTAAAAAAAGGTGCTACTGCTGAGAAAATCCTATTTTCATCATTCTGCAGAACTATCAGGTTTGAGACTCTGGCTCCACTTATGTGATTCTGCAACTCATTGTGACATAATTAGAGACTGCTCTCTCTAATCCTCCTAGTTTTGCATTTCCCAATGTGATTGCAGTGCTTCTGCAAGTGACTGGGAATACGATACTAAGAGCTTTGTATTTTTCAATTTCTTTATCCATTCACTGATCTGAGATGCAATGTGCAATGAATATTTCATGCAGAAAATTCTGTTCAGATGTCCCAGAATTTGTTGATTATAGGGCAGCGGTTCTCAACCTGTGGGTCGCAACCCTTTTGGGGGTTGAACGGCCCTTTCACAGGGGTCGCCTAAGACCATCGGAAAACACATATTACCGATGGTCTTAGGAACCGAGACACCGCTCCGCATCTGTCTCCGCATGGCCTCCTCTGCCATTTGCAGAGAGAGAGACAGAGAGGCACTTTCGCTTCCCTTCTCTCTCTCTCTCTCTCTCAGGCGGACTTACCTCCTGAAGGGCTCCTGATTGGCCCTGCGCCCGGGTGCCCCACCCCCTGGGAGAAGCGCGGCCAGGGCCTCGTGGCCTTGGAGCCGCCCGGGGAAGCCCCGGGATCCCTGCTGGGAACGGCCCACTGGAGGCTCCGCTGAGCGGGCCAGCCCTCCCGCAAGCCGCGGCCCAAGGGAGACCAGCCCCTGCGATCCCCAGCCAGCCCGACCATTGGACCCGCTGGCCAGGAAGGCGCGCTGGAGTCCAGGCTGCCGGGAAGGAAGGAGGAGATTCAGCAAAGGTAGGAGAGGAGAGCCGCCTCCTGGGGCCCAGCGCTGGCGGCGGCTTCCTTGCCCTCCTCTTCCTCCTCCCTGTCGTGATTCCGTGCCAGCCTGTGTTCCCAACAGCTGAGTTGGAGGAATCTGAGGAGGAGGTGGAGGAGGCATTTGAAGGGCCATCAGGGTCAGAGGGAGGCTCTGATGAATTACAGGACTCACGGCTTGATGAAGAGCCTGGGCCCTCCAGTCGTGTTCCTGATGAAGCTCAGCTGTGTGAGGGGACTGAGTCAGACTCAGACGACGCACACCTGATGGACTTGCTAATTGATGCTCGCGCACGCAGACAATTAGCAAGAGTAAATCAACAGCAGTCAATGGGACAACTCCAGAGAAAACGGAGAAGGCACTGAGAGGCAACGCCTTGGAACTGCTGTATAAAAAGAAGAGGTGTGGGCGGTGCTGGTTGCTGAAGGCAACCGTTTGTAAGAACTTCCAGGGATCATGGTCTGTTTGTTTTACCGATGAATGTTTTGTTTAAACTCCTGCTCTGTCTGATTTTTTAACCAATTATCTGTTGGAAAAGTATTCTGTTGTTTTTGTTTTTGAGCAAACGTATCAGGACTGTTTTTGTAATAAAAAGGGGTTGGTTTTCCCAGCCTACTGTTAAAGAGGGGTTTGTTTTTGTGACGCAACAAAGACGGACGTAGGCTGGGACAGAACACTCCCCTTCTTCCTCCTACTGCCCCTAAGGTGGCTCGGGCGGGCGCCAGGGCAAAAGGGGTGCCTGGGGGGAGCAGCCGGGCTGGCAGAGGGGCTGGCAGGGGCCACGTGGCACCAGCCCCCACCGTGGCTCCATCGGCCGGGCAGCGCGGAGTCCCAGCTGGGGCGGCGGCGGCGGTTTTCTCGCCCTTCTCCTCTCCTTCTTCCTCCTGCTGCCCCCAAGGCGGCTCGGGCGGGCGCCGGGAGGAAGAGGGGTGCCTGGGGGGGAGCAGCCGGGCTGGCGGAGGGGCTGGTGGGCCGCGCGGCACCAGCCCCCACCGCGGCTCCATCAGATGGGCGGAGGGCGAGGCCGGGCAGCGCGGAGTGCTGGCTGGGGCGGCGGCAGCGGTTTTCTCGCCCTTCTCCTCTCCTTCCTCCTGCTTCCCCCAAGGCGGCTCGGGCGGGCGCCGGGAGGAAGAGGGGTGCCTGGGGGGGAGCAGTCGGGTTGGCGGAGGGGCTGGCGGGCCGCGCTGCTCCAACCCCCATCGCGGCTCCATCGATGGACGGATGAGGCTGGGCAGCGCGGAGTCCCGGCGGGGCGGGGGTGGCGGGGACCCCCGACGACGCAGCAGTGGCCGCCGCCAGAGCCACTGCCTCCCGTCCTGCTCCCCCTCCCCGCTCGTTCATCTGAGGACGCGGCAGAGGCCGGGCCGGGGGCGGCAGGGACCCCCGACGATGCTGCCGTAAGAGAGAGAGAGAAAGAGAGAGAGGAAAGAGAAACAGAGGAAAAGAGAGAGAAAGAGAGAGAGGAAACAGAGAAAGAGAAAGGGAGGAAACAGAGAAAGAGAGAGAGAAAGAGAGAGAGGAAAGAGAAAGAGAGGAAAGAGAAAAAGAGAGAAAGAGAGAGAGGAAAAAGAGAAACGGAGAAAGAGAAAAAGAGGAAAGAGGGAAAGAGAGAGGAAAGAGGGAGAGGAGAGGAAAGAGAGAAAGAGAAGAGAGAGAGAGAGGAAAGAAAGAGGAAAGAGAAAGAGAGAAGAAAGAGGAAAGAGAGAAAGAGGAAAAGAGAGAGGAAAGAGAAAAAGAGGGAGGAAAGAGAGAAAGAGGAAAGAGAGAGAAGAGAAGAAAGAGAAAGAGAGGAAAGAAAGAGAGGAAAAAGAGAAAGAGAGAGGAAAGAGAGAAAGAGAAAGAGGAAAGAGAAGAGATAGAGGAAAGAGAAAGAGAGGAAAGAGAGAGGAAAGAGAGAAAGAGAGAGAGAAAGAGGGAGAGGAATGGTGCTTTTCCAACCAGGCTGGGCGGAGCCGGCAGAGCGGCCTTCCTGCCCCCCTCCCCAGCCAGCTGGATGGGGGGTTGGGGGTCACCACAACATGAAGTATTAAAGGGTCGCGGCATTAGGAAGGTTGAGAACCACTGTTATAGGGCATGTGAAAAGACTGCTTTTCTCCTCATCACTTGCCATCTGCTGCAGAACCAGCACTAAAATAGGCAGAATTTCTGTTTCAGAATTATTGTGGGGGTTTTTAAGCTTCAAAAGCAGAACAAGAAAATAAAAATAGTAGGACTAGGGGGAAGGGACAAGAAAGAGTTTGTGTCCACACTACAGTATTCTGTGATTGAAGACGTCCAGAAAACCTTGCCTGATAGCCTGTTTCCAACTACATCTAACTTCCACCCTTGCTGCTGTCTAATGAATAATCTGAGATTGCCTTCTTGCAACTATCAAATCCTTCTTCTGTGACTTACTAATCCCAACCCTCTACAATATTTTACCTGGCTGCCGATGGCTGCTGTTGCTCTATCTGTGGGTTGCTGTGCTCAGGTTGTGGAGTCTCTGTTGTCCCCTGATGTGGCTGGGTCTGGCTGGAATCAGAGGTAGATGGGGGAGGTTCTTTTGTGCTGTCGAAGGCGGCGGGGGAAGGCAGGGAAAGAAAGACTTATCTTAGCACTGTGACGTGGATTGCTTTTATATTCATAGTTCCAAACCATGATTATACAGTACAGTTTGTATTTATCCAAACAATGATTAAACAATAGAGAAGATCATGGATCTGCAGAAGGCACCCTAAAGAGAAGAAGCGACCATTTTTCTTATTTTAGTTTGGCTACAATTTCACATTTTAAATGTTTATTTTTCAAATCAGTCGCTCTCAAGTTGCCTATTCCCCAGCTCTTCATTTTGCCACGGTCATCGGTTCTGCTTTTCAGAGCTGTTTTCAGTCTTCCCTTTCTTCCTCTTTTTTCATCAGCAGGATTTCCTGCTGATTCCAAGTATTCCTCAAGTCTGACTCTGCTTAGGCTTTTGAGTTCAGCCAAGGTTAGTCAGGTGCTGCCCTCTAGTTGGGCCCTCTTCTTGTGTACCTGGCCATATCAGAAGGAGTTTTCATTATCGCTAGTGCATACTTGCAGACCAGATATTCATCTTTTAACAATCCCTCCGAAGAACACAGAGTCAGTGGCGTGACAGGTCACATTTCAGAATTTTACCTGGCTACTGTTGTCACGATAGAAGAGTTCGGTGGGTTCCCCTCTTCTGGAGGGCCTGTGTCTGGGGTGGGAGGATCCTGTGGAACACTAGAGACTGCTATAAAAGAGGGGGGGGAGACCAACCAATCAGATCTAGATATGGGGTGGGAAATACATGTTCTGTACAGAGGAAAATGACAGTTCTAGAGGGAAAGCTAAGACTTACCCAGCTACCATCTATCCCAAACCTTCGTTTCCACAGTGTTATTATTTCTGAGGCTTTAAGGACACAGTAACTGTCTGCCCAACCCCCACTTGCTTCCTCTCCTATTAATATGGTTAGCCCAGGGAAGGGGAGCCAGTGACTCTTCAAAAGTTATTGGGTTCCAATTACTGTCAGCTATAAAGATAGTGGATGCTGAATAGCAGTCCTGCATGGGGCATCCAGAACATCCAACATGGGGGGAACCAAGGATGATCTAAACTTGCAGTAATCACAGGTGGATGGACTGTAGGTTGAATATTCAAGGAAGCTTTTGGGAACACAAGGCAGGAGACTCCTCCCGGCCATGCTTGTGAACTCCACGGGGAAGTGACCATTCAAAGATGTAGGAGAAGAGGCAAGTGGGAGAGGTGAGAGAGGCAGGTAATACAGGCTTTGTGTAAAGGATCAGAATGGTGGACTTGAATAAAATAGGCTGAACTTCCTACCCAGATACAGAACCAACTGTGTTCCACAGGGGAGGCATGTTGTTCTTACAGCTTAACTAGCTTAACTAGCTGTTGCCTACAGACTCCCAAAGGCTCCATGGTCCCCAGATTAACCACCTCAAAAATCAAAGTTCTCACGTGGTCCTAGGAGTTTCTACAAAATGGATCCACTACTTTCAAACACTGTTCCTTTATTACTGAATAGATTTTATTTTAATAATAATAATAATAATAATAATAATAATAATAATAATAATAATAATAATAATAATAATAATAATAATAATAATAATAAAAAAAAGTTGGAAGGGACCTTGGAGGTCATCAAGTCCAACCCCCTGCTCAGGCAGGAAACCCTATATCATTTCGGACAAATGGCTGTCCAGTCTCTTCTTAAAAACTTCCAGTGTTGGAGCATTCACCGCTTCTGGAGGCAGGTTGTTCCACTGATTAATTGTTCTAACTGTCAGGAAGTTTCTCCTTAGTTCTAGGTTGCTTCTCTCCTTGATCAGTTTCCATCCGTTGCTTCTTGTCCTGCCTTCAGGTGCTTTGGAGAATAGCTTGACTCCCTCTTCTTTGTGGCAGCCCCTGAGATATTGGAACACTGCTATCATGTCCCCCCTCGTCCTTCTCTTCATTAAACTAGACANATCTTTTTTACATCGTGGTGACCAAAACTGGATGCAGTATTCCAAGTGTGGCCTTACCAAGGCATTGTAAAGTGGTATTAACACTTCACGTGATCTTGATTCTATCCCTCTGTTAATGCAGCCCAGCACTGTGTTGGCTTTTTTGGCAGCTGCAGCACACTGCTGGCTCATATTTAAGTGATTGTCCACTAGGACTCCAAGGTCCCTCTCACAGTTACTACTATTGAGCAAGGTACCCTATACTATACCTGTACATTTGGTTTTTCTTGCCTAAATGTAGAACCTTACTTTTTTCACCATTGAATTTCATTTTGTTAGATAGCGCCCAGTGTTCAAGTCTGTCCAGATCCTCCTGTATCTTAAGCCTGTCTTCTGGAGTCTTGGCTATTCCTGCCAGCCTGGTGTTGTTTGCAAATTTGATGAGTGGCATGTTGCTACTCCTTTATAGTATTTGTGGAGACCACTTTCAGAGGGGACAGACATCTGGCAGAGTTGAATATAAATAAATATGTGGGTCTGTATGTGTGCAGGAGTGAAAAGGAAAGAAGTGGTGGACCACAAAGTCTGGAAAAGGCCGAGATGGTCTTAGGGAAGACAAGACTACTGGCAAGGGCAAGATGACCCTCCTGTGGTAGCTGCTGGAATGGAAGGATGAACAAGGCAAAGAGGAAAGCGGAAGAAACAGTCCCCATGTTTTTGGGTCCGAGCCTTGACGGGGAAAAAAAGCTCCTTCTGACAGGCTGCTATATAGCAACTGTTCTGGATGCCACACTCCTCTGTACCATTGCCAGGAAGCAAGGATTCCACTCAGCACTGGGGAGTATCAGCCAGGAGGTACACAACCATTATGGTTGATAACACTTTTTATCAACATAATAGGAAATTATAGGAGACATTTTATATTAAGACATCGCCTCTGGGCTACCATACCTAGGACTTAGCAAATCTGATTCAGTTTCTATTATATGTGTATTATACTAATTACTGCATTAACTTGCAGAAATTACATGTGCAATTTTCATAAGAACACACAAAGAGCTGTGCTGAATGAGAGTATTTAATCCAGGATTCAGTTTTCACAGCCCTCAATGGAAGCCCACAAGTAAGCCATAGACCAGAAAATCAACTCTAGGAAAGCTAAAGCTACTTATATTGGGATCAATTATAACAACAAAATCTTGTGAGTCTGATTGTGCTGTACATCCCCCCTCTTTGTTGTATGTCAGTGAAATAGGGAGGCATCTACCTGAGCCACTTCTGATTGTTAACTTGCTGTTCTAGACTTAAAATTTGTTTCAGCCTAGATAATAGTTCCTGAATATTTCTGACAAAGTCATTTTCCTTATTCTCTACACATTTAAGATATAAGATAAGATAACCTTTATGGTCATTTTTTACTGTGAACAGACTGGCGCACATTAAAAATTCTGTTGTATATAGCTACCTATACACATACATAACGAGGTCCCACTCGTCATCTTCAGGCTGGGGTCTTCGGCTTCGTGCTTGTGTGAGCAAAGTGTGATCGGAGCTGCCGTCTCTCTATAAATACTGGTGGGGGTGGGTGGAGTGCTGGCTTAGTTGCTGTAGGTGGATTGGTTGGCTGTGTGGATTGGTTGGCTGTTATAAAACAATAACAGCCAACCAATCCACACAGCCAACCAATCCACCTACAGCAACTAAGCCAGCACTCCACCCACCCCCACC
>NW_015389833.1:23107-28291 GCF_001527695.2 Protobothrops mucrosquamatus
ACCACCACACATCCACGCAAAAAGCAAACCCAAACCCACACAGATGATGAGGCACGACCACAAACTAGAAGCCAGTCCACAGCTGCATCATTAGCCACTTTAAACCCCTCCAATCCATACATGAAGCAAACTGACACCCACCATAAAGATGTGGCACGACCACAAACACGAAGCCAAACAACAGCAATGAAGCTCACCAGCTCAAATCCCCCTGCAACTCAAACTAACCTGAGCACAACAAAGCCCCCACCCAAACAGAACACTTCCCCAGCCAATCAGAGCACAGCCAACCCCCCATCCAATCAGAGCACAGCGAAGCTCCTTAACCAATCAGAACACACCTCCACCCAATCAGAACACAGCCAAGCTCCCACCCAATCAGCTCAAACCCCACTGGCAGTTAAAAGGAAGAAACAACTGCGATCACACACACTACTCCCAGAAGCACGAAGCTGAAGACACCAGCCTGAAGATGACGAATGTGACTTCGTCGAAACGTCGAAACGTCGAAACGTCGCCAAGACACTTCTAATTCTACGCGGGAGAAAACCCGAATAACTAAAGACCTACATATATATATATATATATTTCATATATATGAAATTACTTTAAAAATGTGATCCCCGGGTATATCCATGTTCAAAGTCAGTCAATAGACGTGAGCACCAGGGAATACAATAAATAATTTAATAATAATAATTTAGAGATAAAAGTTCTTAAGAATATTAAAAACCTTTAAAGCACATAGAAATCAATAAAAGTGCCTAGCTTTCGTCGGCATCTGCTGACATCTTCAGGGCTTAGAATGCTGGTCAATGGGAAAGTCCCTTTATAGGTTTAATTAGGGTGTGTGCACGACTCTTCGATCTCGTCACTGGGCCGGTTATACTAGAATGTACTCCAGGCACCGAGTTCTTACTAGAAGTTGTCCTTCCCGCACGATCCGTATCTGTAAGTAATAGCAGGGGATGTCCTTTCTTGGAGGTTTAGCGCAGGTAGAGCCTCTACTCCCCTTCTTTGTGTAATCATGTCTTCCAATTTCCTGTCTTGTCCATTAGCCTTGTTTTCTTTTCTGCTCCCTCTAGGCTGTTCTAATGCACAGCGCTGTTGTCCCCCCTCCCCTTCGCACCTCTTCTCTCTATGTTTATTGCCGTTTGTTAGGGTATTTAACCTAATCACCGTTGCACTCCCCTTTCTTCGGTTCGATGTCCGTATGTCAATCTCTTGGGGATTATCTTCTACTGATGTGGGTATTTCCCTATTTCTTGCCCATGACCGAGTGATCGTAGCTCCAATCCGCTTTCTCCCATCCTCTTTGTTATTAGAAGTGAGGGAAGGAGAATCAACCCTCCCCCTCCTTCCATTCACCTCCTGACCAATTCCAACCGAGCTGTTAATACAGTGATCGGGGGTTATGGTTTCCTCCCTTCTTAGTAAGAACTCGGTACCTGGAGTACATTCTAGTATAACCGGCCCAGTGACGAGATCGAAGAGTCGTGCACACGCCCTAATTAAACCTATAAAGGGACTTTCCCATTGACCAGCATTCTAAGCCCTGAAGATGTCAGCAGATGCCGACGAAAGCTAGGCACTTTTATTGATTTCTATGTGCTTTAAAGGTTTTTAATATTCTTAAGAACTTTTATCTCTAAATTATTATTATTAAATTATTTATTGTATTCCCTGGTACTCACGTCTATTGACTGACTTTGAACATATATATATCTATATCTATATATCACTGTCCATTTTGAACACATAGTGTATAGTATTTGATGCTGGAGGTAATATTATGATTAGGAACTGTTGGGAACTTTATACACAGTAGCAGTCTAAATTGCCAACTAAGGCTACATTTGTGATAGCAAATTCCATAGTGTTATTATGCTGCATGTGAAGACAATAATAATATTTGTTCATATTTGCTCAGTTCTTCCCAATGTTCAGCTTTGTTAGATTATCCCATAGTTTTAGTATTACGGAAAATGACATCAATTTTCTCGATACACCTTTAGAATGTCTTCCCTGGAGACAATTTTTCACAAACTAAAAGTCTCCAAACTAAAATGTTCCTGAGTATTTCGCTATTTTTGTGTGTGTGTGTTTTCCAGTTCTGTTGACAGAAGGATAAAAAAACCCCTATAAACTGCTGATTTGTAGAAAAGTAATATGGTAGGTTGAGTGAATGTCACTGTTGTCTTTGTTCAGATTCTTATTCTCCTGAGACTGTTAGCTTTGACTGCTTCAACACCAGCCTTTATATTTATTTATCCCTCTGGTGAAAATTCATATGCACTCATTTTTGTCCCAGTATGTACTTTTCCCTAGGGTTTTCTATGACATAATTTTGTATGAATAAATCACATTGATTTTTGGACACAATAAAACCGTTTCTGAAGAATCAGTGATGCTCACCTTCTACTTGGGACCCATTATTTTGTGCCACTTCCTGAGAGAGGATGGCTGGCTCTGTGAGCACTTTAGAACTAGCAAAACAAAATAATAATTGACAAAATTACCATCAGTCAATTGCAAAATGTTTTCCTTGGAACAGCTTATATCCTAAGATGATGCCTTTAATATTATTAACCACAACATCTGCCTATCCGTTGTCCTTGAGAAGGACTTGATAGGTGGATATAAAAATGCCAGATCTAAATATCTAGCTGACTTCGTGACCAAACAACAAGAAAAAAGTCCCAAAATTCCCTCTTTTGCTGCTTTAAAATGATTGTGTAGGCTCTAGTGTGAGCCACTGAATTTGTTGTTTCTCCTCCAAGCTCCTCTTCTCATCACTTCCAATTCTGTTTGCCTGACACCCACTGGCAGAAATGAGCAAACTCTGATCAATGACATTTAGCTTCCAGCACACTTCTTGATTCTATCATCAAAACTTGATGGCAAAATGATGTTGCCCAGCAGTGCAACTATAGTGTGTGTGTGTGTGTATGTGTGTGTGTAGGGGGATAAGAAACAGGATAATTAAGCCCCTGTAAGATTTATCCATTTTACCCCTTAATATCCATTATGCTTCCAACACATGCACACAAAAGGGCCTGAAAGCCCCAGTCCCTGAAAGACATGATCCTAAAAGTCTAATTGACTTTCAGTCCCCCCCCCCCAAATGACTAAACATTTAAGTATTCCAAAGCCTCACCTCTCTTGCTGTACAGCGGGTTCTGGAAAGGAGGCCCAATTCTCATCTTTGCCAGAGCAGGAGGCACCTGAGTTAGGTTGGTCCCACACTGCTGCTCCTGTATCAGCTGCCACCAGTTGTGAGGATTTCGTAGACTTTGCGGACGGCTCAGACCTGTCTACCCAGCTAGGATCTAGGGAAGACCATATTCGCACAGGAGATATTTATCTGGTGCTAGAACTTACTACAGGAGATAACTAGCACTATTGTTCCTGTAACTGTTATAATAGTCTCCCCCAATCTATTGCTCACCAGATGTGCTGGGATGACAGATCTCAATATTCTGAAGTTACCATGATTATTGGACGAATATATTGGGACTTGAAGTCTTAACACACCAGGAGAACAGATGGTTGGGAAAAGCTGGGTGCAATCCTAACATAATTGCTGATGTCTCTTTGGCATAAGGAAAATGAAGGTTTCCTCAATTGATTAAATGTAAGTCAAAGTATATGGATACAGATTAGGACGAAAGCCCAAATCATACCAAGTTTGCTCTAAAATCCAATTTTGTCTTGATCCTTTAATCATGAATTTCTGTGCTATTATGGTTTCTTGACTCACAAGATAGCAAAAACAGAAGGTGTATTTCAAAAGAAGAGTTTCAAGACACACAATTCTGTGCAAATAATTTAACAAACTGGGCTATTTGGCAAGATCTTGGTATAAATCAAATCTTGGTGCAATGTGGGAAAAGAGGCATTTTTTAATTCAGCATTCCCTTACATTGTTATTCTTTCTTCAATTATACTAATAATGTCCAGAGATTGAGAAAAAGATGTTCAGACCTAATCCAGACCAGCTTTTCCCAAGAAAAGGGCCAATTATTTTTATGCCAAAAGACTTTTACTTTCAAGAAAATTATTTCCTAGCCATGAAATAAATAAAGGTGAAAAAATGTGGTACTCCTGTTGTTGCTAAATATCAGTTCCCAGCAACTCTGGGAAACATGACCAAAGGTGAGGCGGATGGGAGCTTAAGTTCAACAATATCTTCAGGGGGGAAACTTCATAAATGGGGTGATTTGACAATATACTATGGCGAAAGCCTCACTTTGGTAGTTTTTCAAGGAATGTTATCATTTTTCCTTTATTGCGCCATAATGTCACTTCTCCTCTAATACTAGTGTTATTAGATCCAGTTGTCCCTCCTTTTTTCATTTGTAATATACTCATCATCATGCACTCATCTGTAATGAGCATTGCATAAGAAGCAGGTGGCTATAACTGGTAAACTTAGAAGTTTCGCTCCCAAGAATTTTAAACCAGAATTAAGCTACATTCCTGAGGAAAGAGCAGATTAAAAGAGAGAGGGCGACACTCCTAAGGATTCAAAATAGAGCACTGCGAATCAGCAGAGTTGCGTGGAAGAACATGTGAGAATGAAGCTCTCTGCCACTGTCAAGTATATGTCTTATGACTTGATTAAACGGCATCTTGAGCCAAAGAAAGTCAGAGATACTGACAAGAAGAATCAGTGAAATTGTAAGAACGAAATAGCTAGTTTGGCTAGGATAATACTCCTTGAAAATAACATACAATTATAACTCTCAGCAAAAGTGAACGATTTAAAAAAAATCAAACCAGGGTATTTTCTATAAAATTATCTGGCAAAAAATATTTCAAAACCTAGATTTATTAAATTTATATGCCACTCATCTTTCCTATAAGGCGAGTCTCAGCCAAGTTGAAACACTGTTTATTAATGACGAGCATGTTACTTTATTGAATGTAGAGTAACGCTTATTTCAGAATTCACTTTTAAAGGGGAGGACTTCCGGTGGCAGGCAACTTCGTCGGTCGCAGCTGTTTGCTGCCTCCCGCCTGTTTCGCGTAAAAGCCGGTTTGACAGCCAGCATCAGCTGTCAAACGGCTTGATACCTTTCCCCTGGGCATAAGGGGATAGGTGAGCTGCCCGGGGTAGGAGTTGAGTTCCCGAGTCGTCCTATATGGACGATGTAGGTGAGAACTCCTCCGGAGCCCCGAGGA